>NW_027466880.1:5000-95000 GCF_046128005.1 Genypterus blacodes | reverse complement strand
CAGGACCCAACAAAGATGTGAAGTGTAGATGTGCAGCAACAGCTAAACGTCGTGTCAGGTTTCTGGGGGCTCGTGCTAAATTTAACCCTGTGATCCTGCAGCAGGCAGAGGGGTTTAAATGCCAGCCTACAGTTGCTCCACACCAGTTGTTCTCCACACGTCTTCCTCTCATCACAAACTCAAGACAGGACGCAGAGAGGCACACACGCATACACTCCGACACACACGCTCTAGGCTGCGGACCGAAGACCACATACAGTCGTTCCAGAGGAAGCAGGGATCTTTGTCCCCTTACGTCCAGATCCACACTGTCTGTCCGAGATGGAGCTTTTCGAGACCAACCCTTACTTCTTCCCTGACCAGCGCTTCTACGAGGGAGGGGACAGCTACTTCCCCTCCCGCCTGCCTGGGGCATACGACCAAGGAGGCTTCCAGGACAGGAACTCCATGATGGGGTTGTGTGGGGGTCTGACAGGAGGTGTCGGGGTAGGGATGACAGGGACGGAGGACAAAGCCTCTCCGTCCAGCCTGTCACCTCACCCTGAGGCCCACTGCCCGGGTCAGTGCCTCCCCTGGGCCTGTAAGCTGTGCAAACGCAAAACGGTGACCATGGACCGGAGGAGAGCAGCCACACTGAGAGAGAAGAGGCGTCTGAAGAAGGTGAACGAGGCCTTTGATGCTCTGAAGAGGAGCACTCTGATGAACCCCAACCAGAGGCTGCCCAAGGTGGAGATCTTGCGGAGCGCCATCCAGTACATCGAAAGGCTCCAGGCACTGGTGTCCTCCCTCAACCAGCAGGACAGTGAGACGGGACAGCAGGGACTGCACTATCGGCCCAGCCCAGCTCAGCACAGAGTGAGTAGGACGGAGCAGGGACAGGGAGACCAAGTGTAAAAGAATGAAAACCTCCAGGAAACAGCCAAACAGAGAGATGACACCATGCAGAGAAAGGCTGAGAATGTTAAGATAGCAAAGTAAGCTGAAGTGACAGCGTTTGCCTTTGTGGTCCTGAAGCCTTCTTTGGATTCCACAAATGTGGTTTGTTTTTGAGATTCCTAGTGGGAGAGATTGTATCAATTTAGCCCTTTGCCTTCCTGTATCTTGGAATTGTTCGGCGCCCTTAAAGGTTATAATCCATGATAACCAAGTGATGAGGCAGATTCAAAAAGACTGCAAAGCAAACAAAATCATCAAATCAAAAATATCATAGTTTCAATTCATTTATAGACTTAATAGTATTCATATGTATTTCTGATGAAAAAGCTTCTTTTCTCTTCCTGTCATGGCATTAACCTACAATTAGAAGGATGAATTTCAGATGTGTGTGTGTACATGTGCGCAATGTTAGACTGTACAATAGTGTGTGCAATGTTACTTATGTGGGGTGGGGCATGGCGTGTCATAACACAGAGTGACTGACAGCACCGTGTGCCTGTGCATCTCCATGGTAACAGGTGTCGTCGTCAAGCGAGCCCAGTTCAGGCAGCACCTGCTGCAGTAGCCCAGAGTGGAGCAGCACTCCAGAGCAGTGCACGCAGAGCTACAGCAGCGAGGGTGAGCACACACACACACACACACACACACACACACACACACAGCTGAGTGCCCCCTCGCTCTTGCCTGGAGGGGAGATATTGAATATATGATGGTCTCCCTGCAGATCTCCTGAGCGCTACAGACTCTTCGGAGCAGGGGAACATGCGCGCCCTCACCTCCATGGTGGACGGCATCACAGCGGATGGAGCTGTGGCCTTTCCTGTGGACATTCCCAAGTAGACCCGCCCACAACTGACCCGCACACACACAGAGACACAACACTCAGATTTCATCCAATGAAGCAGAAAGACAAAGGACAATTGCTCACATCACACACACAGTTGTAAGACAAACAACCGATCCAAGCTCAAACTAATTTGTGTTTTCCAGCTGTTTTGTCTTATGCTCATCAAATCTGTAATTGATCAGAATTGTTATGATTGATCTCTGTTGGTGTACGGGTCTGTTAGCCAACACGAATTCCTCCTGTTCCCGCTGAGGCCTTATTCCCTGCCTTGCCTTGTGGTCCCGACCTGTCTGTCAGAGCCACAGGAGCTCAGTCTGACAAGAGATTCAAGGACTTTACTGCATGAATGAACAGCTAGTGAGTAGAACGGATCTGTGTCAGCTTTCCTCCAGTCTGAGCCACAGACAGTGTTTTCTCTTTACTTAATTTAAAGACGTTTTCCTTTTTTGAAACTTTCCCCTGATCTTTCATTCATTTCTGGTGTGTTTTTATGCTTGAAAAAAAACAACATGAGTTTATTTGTGGGGCCAATATGTACAACGGCAGTTTTGACCAAGATCTGCTTAATTTAAAGTGGTTATGAATGCTAGTGATGTAAATACGTTCCCTTTTCTACAGAGTGGTTTTGCCATTTTATTTTCTATTTTTTGCTAACTTATTTTTGACTTTTATAACTAAGATTGTTGTGTATTTGTAGATGTTTCAGATGATATTTTCTGTCCAGTTCTTGCAATAAAGACCATTTTCAATACTTGATCTGCCATTTCCTTTGAACAAACAATAACAGCAAAAAGAAGACGACATCCCATATCTTAAAAAAACAGCTTTACTTATGTCTATATAGTGACATAAATACAGTACACTTTTAAATAGCCAAATAATAAAATCTTGATTTGTCAGCATTGTTTCACACCTGGAATAAAGACACAGTACTCATAGCTGCCACATAGCACATTACACCTTTTAGACACCTTGAAAAACCTTTAAAATAAAAAGATTGTACACCCATCCAGTGCTTCACTGGTTGTATGCTGTGTTTCCATTGGATGAGGAGTTGGTCAGCCAAGAGTGCTGACTGCTTACTGGCACGTCTCCATGGCAACTAAATGGGCGGTGACAGATTTACGTGTCACTTTGAGCAGTCTGACATGGATATCATTGGCTGATGCCAAGCAGCAGTTTACAGTTGATTTGAGGGAACGTGAGGAGCTACAGTGTTCACACTACCCATCCACAGAGAAGACTCATGGTCACATGGCTGGGGTTGGCCTTTCACACATACACACACACACACACATATCATTAAGTCTCGTGCAGAGAGACCCCTGTGGCTCGCGCACTCGCAAACACATTCACACTACTTCATATGAGATTCTCTCTATTCTAGGCTACATAGTATCATACAGAAGGCGAGTGAGGCAGAGAGAGGGCAGAGGTAACGGCTACATAGTGTCAAAAGAGGAGGAGGGGTAAGGAGAGAGGAAGAGGCAGAGAGAGAGAAAAGTTTTGAGATTGGACCCATGAACCTGTGAAGAGTCCTTGTAGAAACGCACCCCTCCTCAGCGAGTCCCTCCCACTTACGATTCACACACACACACAGCATACACCAGAAGACATACAAAGGTCCAACACAGATAGACAAAGAAAGAGGAGAAAGAAAAGAAGAAGAAGAAGAAGACAGAGAGAGAAAGAGAGAAAGAGAAACAGTCACTATTGAATACAGGGCATTGGGTTTCATACAGCAATATTATATCATTTTTCATACATATTTCCAATATATATATATATTTCTATAAAAAACATAAGTAATCCATTTTATGTACAGAGACGATAATTGAGTAATACCTTGCATAACCGATAGAGGGGTAATGTGCAGTGGGATCTGCTGCAAGTATTCATTATTCCCAAGTCCAAAACAATGAGCCGTCACCGCCCCCTCACGCGTCTCTTTTTTATCATTATACCACAAAGACTCGATGACAGACAACACTGTTTTGGACGTGGGCCACATTGAGACTGTTAGAACCAGGACAAGAACCCACAGCTGAGACCAAAGAGGAGCGGGAGCACAACAATCACAACAACAAGGCTACTGGGAGCACTGGGGGGTAAACTGGGAGAGACCGGGGGGCGAGGGGGGGAAGGGGAGGGGGGGGACGAGTCTCCTTTTACAGCAGCGAGCACAGCCAGACGAGCACTCTCAAGAGTTCAAAGGTCAGAGATGGCCTCTGTATTGCACGTGTCCGAAGGAGAGGTGAGAGGTGAAAGGTGGGAGGCGAGGCTGGGCGACAAAGTGGGGCCGGCACAGAGGCCCCCTTGTGGCACGCAGGGCTTCCTCTCCAGATTTGGCATATCACTCTCAAAAGGCCGCAAGCATGTGTCCATACAGGTAATGAGAATGCACTGGAATGGAGGCAAACACAGGGAGAGTGAAGCAGAGAGTGGCATGCACACACACACACACACACACACACAAAGGACCTTTTGACCTGGAAATATATCATCATATCATCATACTGTATATTAGAGTGATGGGGTCCAGACCTTTATCTGGCTTGTTTTTGTGTGAAGTTCTTCAAGTGTTATTTTATTATAATGTTTTTAGAGTGTTATTTTGTTTTTTCAGTTACCTTTGTGGTATATTTCGTAATATTTGCTGCAGGTTTTCGGTTTCTGTGTTGTAATTTTGCAATATTAACATTAACAAATGACAATAACACAACACTAGAGGGCGCCAAACATACATAATGCAGCTTTACAGTGTTTTATTGATCATGCTAGCTCATAGTTCATGCCAAAATTTGACATGACTTTGACTGACCGATTTATTAATTTAATAAATGGTCAAGTTCAGCAAGATGTTAACTTCAATACATCAAGCAAGTAAAGTACAAACCTTGTAAATCTGGTGCCATATTCTTGCAGAAAAAGCAAGCTAGCTTCCACCCGCGTCATCTTAAGTCAAGTGAATTAGTGTGTTGTTAGCTTACCTGTTAGCTTTAGAGCTCCTGTTAGTAAGCAGAAAGGAGTTAGCATGAATAAGTCCGCACGGCTGAGGGGTCGAGTCTGGGCGGCGCCGGGGGAGGAGCTTGAGAGGACAGCAAGGGGAGTGTGGCACAGCAGGACACAGCAAAGACGACACGGCGTGCAAATTAGTCAGGACAAGCCGAGTCAGCACGCACACACACACACAAAATAATCAAAGTAATCTCCTGGTAATTTTCCAAAATGTGACTGAGTTTTGGGGAATTTATGTCTCAACCAGGTCACTGACTTTGTTCCTTTTTGTATTTTGGAGATATCTGATGTGAACTAACCACGTCTGGAGGCCTCTGAGCGGAGGTCATGCACGCCACAATGAAAACTGGCGAACATCTTGAACTACACCTATACTGTAGCTCCATGTAGAGCAGCAGTGTTTCATGGATCCATTAGGATCCATAATACAGACTATGGGACAACTACAGACCTGGTAAGTGAACGGCACACATCAACAAAAGTGCAACAGAAAAAACAATGTCAAACAATGTCATTGACCTCATTATGGAGTCATTTCCCCTCAAATGGCAAGAGAATCAGGATAAGTAGGCCGAGCTGGCGCCTGGTTAGTATTTGAACACACCTTCAGGCTGCAGCTGTTTCTTGGACATCAAAGTCACAGAGGGTGGCATGGACATGGAGGGCATACGGAAACCGGCAGGGAGCGTTTCCATGGAGCCTGCCATCATCCCCAACCCCACTCCCCCCTCGCGGGCCCGAAAACGCTTGCGCCACGATGGCGAGCGTCGAAATGACTTGTCATCGCCGCTCTACGGGGGACAAAGAGAACTGTGAGGTTAGGTAATGACCCATTTTCAACACCGCTGTTGAAAATACAATGCTTTGATCAAAGTAACATCTTGAGAGGTCACCTCCTCCAGGCGGCGGTCTGTCCCCAAGGCCAACATGTTGTTGAACTCCCTCTCCAGAACCTGCCGTGCCTAAGAACACAGCACGGAACAATGAGGGTGAGGAAGTGAAACACGATTAAACAATCATAAAATATCTCTTAAATGTTTGTCTAAATCTTTGTTTGCATACTGTTCAAGTATTACATCAAAAAGTATGAAGGAAAACTGTCTCCTGTCTCCTTCTTTCTGTGTGAGACATATTTTGTGTTTTGATCCAAGAACAACTGAGCGACTGAACAGACTAAAGCAGTGTGAAACGTTGGCACCATGTGGCCGCCAGTAAAACAAAATGCTGACTGCAGCGACTAAAAGTAAATCAACCAATCTGTGGGCGGTGGACGATGGCCCGCTGAAGGACATCACAAAAGGCCTCACACGACTGAGGTACTTGTGGATTATAATTAAAGGAAAATGAGCCTCACAGGTACCAGTCGTTACAAAACAAAGTACCAATTTCATACTTGAGTAAAATAGGTAAAAAAAAAAGCTGTCCTGAGTGGTCAAAGAGCCTGACTTCATTTTTTATTCAGATAGTTCCCTCACTGCATGGAGAGGCACTAATCACATCCCCTCTAACCACCTGTGTGTTCTGCATAGGGATCTGCAGGATCAGGGCCAGACTGCTGTAGTCGAAGGTCTCGTCCAGAGCGATGAGCGAGCCGTGCACGCCGCTCTCCAGCAGGTTACCGCTGTACTCCCGCAGGCCGATGGACTGGATCCAATGAATCACCTGCTCATTGGTCCACACCAACACGTCTACAGTAAAGGATAAGGGGACAAATACACAATACTGAAGCACATACCAGCAAGTACTATCAAGTAATATCTACAAATATGAGTGAAATCAGTGAGAGTATCAGAGAGAGAGAGAGAGAGAGAGAGAGAGAGAGAGAGAGAGAGAGAGAGAGAGATAGAGAGAGAGAGAGAGAGAGAGAGAGAGAGAGAGAGAGAGATGTCCATGTCCACTTACTGGACCACTCACTGGCACACTCCTTTTGTTCATTTAATGCACAGCTGTCAGCCAGCTTTCCACGTTGGAACAGGCGGTGTGTGCATGTGTGTGTGTATGCCTGTGTGTGTGTAAATAGGGGCGGAGGGTTCTGATTTGACGCAACAGCTGAGTCAAGTTCATGAACAGAGCTGAAGGTCAGAAGGTCAAGGGTTGGCAATATGTCTCTGTGTGTGCTTGTGTGTGTGTGTGTGTGTGTTTGTGTGTGTGAGCGTGTGCGTGTGTTCCTCTAGATGTGGTGCTTTGGATCAGAGGATTGTAAGTCTTACTTCAGTTGGCCTTTTGGCAGAGCGAGATGCAGCTGTCTCAATATTCAGCCAGAAATGACAATGTCAGACAAAACCACTAGGTGGCGAACTGGCCTGTTGCCACTACAGCATATTAATGTCTGTATGCCTAAATATCATTAAATATGAGTATGTAAATGCCGATTTGTGCCTTTTTGTTGCTTTCTGTGTGTGTGTGTGTGTGTGTGTGTGTGTGTGTGTGTGTGTGTGTGTGTGTGTGTGTGTGTAAAGTGTACCTTTCATGTCGTGTTGACTGTCGTCTCTCCGGCGCTCGAGGTCTTTCCTGTCATAATTCAGTCTCTTCAAGCACATAATCCCATACTGCAGACTGGCCCTGGTACACACACACACACACACACACACACACACACACACACACACACACAATCATTAGCCATCTCATCTGCATTGCTAATAGATCTTGTTAGTTGAAAGCAGAGGCTGCCTGAGAGTGCCTGAACCACAGACCTGTGGAAGCTGTCCACCATCTTGAGGTGACTCCTCAAGTCCTTTTTAGTGAGGTGGTCCAGCATGCGAGCGTCCACCAGACACTCCATGAAGTAGGAGCGGTACTGCGGCAGACCGAGGCTGGGCAGCCACTCATTCCCTATCCACTCATGATTCATGTCTCCATACGCCAGCGTCTACAGGAAGAGGAACGTAAATCGTCATCCCTCTAAAGCTCCGTGGTTCAGACTGTGCGTACGTGGATGCTGGATGAGTGTCGTACATGAACAAACAATGCTGTTGATGTGCAGAAGGTTTTATGTTTCCGTGACGCAACAATCCCCTACAATGATGTTTGATGTTAAACGCAATCCAATAATTTGCATTTGATTACAAAGTTGCTCCAAGGAAACAATACAGACCTGATTATTCTCTTGCAAAGCTCTTTTCTAACCCCTCGCCACTACAAAACCACAAGTACTGAAGTTTAAAGCTGTAGAAATCTATTTTTGTCCACTAAGTAGCTGAAGAACTGAAAAACAAGCTGACGAGTGTGTTATTTAAAAACATTTGAGGAACTTTTCTACTCAACTCACAGCTCACAGCTCTGTCTTCTCTTCATTTCCACTGTGTCTAAATCCATAAAACTGCAGGCTTTTATTACTACAACAACGTGTGTGTGTTAGCAGTAGTGTGTGGTAAGTGTACAGTTGTGTATATGACAGATATGTGTTTATGAAAGCAGATATGAGATATGAAGCCAGATATTAACCCAAAAGCTGTCTCACCAGTCTCACCTGTGCCCAGCTGCCCTCTTCACTCTCCTGAGAGGCAGCATAAGTGAGACAATCCACAGGGTTAGAGAAACACACACACATGCACACACACACACGCACGCACGCACGCACGCACGCACACACACACACACACACACACACACACACACACACACACACACACACACCCACACACACACACACACACACACACACATGGGCACACGGGCACACAAGGCCAAAGTCGCATCTGTCATCCACACTAAGCACAACAATGCAGTAATATACAGTAGTTGGCATGCTGTAGTGTGTGATAAAGTGTGTATTTATGTAGGGAGTGGACATATTGTGTGGTGGAGGGGTGAAAGTGAGGGGGGGGGGGGGGGAGCACCCGTATGGTACTGACCGCCTTAGAGGAGGAAGCCAGGTTCTCCATCTCTTCATGGGTCACCCACACATTTCCAGACGACTGCTCGGAGGACAATAACAAAACCCAAACATACACACATGCATTAACACAAACGCACCCAGGAATGCACTCATATGGACATGTCCACACACACACTCACACATAGATACACGCACACACACGCTCGCACTTTAGTCATGCCGAGGGAAGGAGTACGTATCAGGCAGGTACTTATATATGGCAGTATTTGCGTGTATGTTACCCACAGAGCCCCATGCAACCTAGCCACAGGTACAGTATTAACCAAGCTTGTACTGTGTCCAAACAGAAGAAAGAAAAAGCAAAATCGGTTGGGAATCATCACCCAAGGGTGCACGGTGGACGTGAAGCCTAAAAAGTGGAGGAGGTTTTCTTGTATCATGTTTGTGAAAATGTACATCGAGAGGATGCATTGGTGCGTTTACCGTTCTGGAGGTGAGCGGCGCCGACGGGCTGGTGAGGGAGACCATCTCCTGGATGGCCAGGCGGAGCTTCAGTCTGTGCAGAGGGTTGCTGATGCCGATCTCCCTCTGTATCTCCGTATCCGAGAGCGCCGACATGATGGCGCCGCTCTTCACGTTGGCACGGCAGGCAGCCACGTACCAGGCCGGCATCCCCACCCACAGCTGGAGGGGGGCAGAGGTCAGGGGTCATCAGCATCATCACAGACACAAAAGCCTTAATCTTCTTTTTGGGATACTTTAACTGATACTTGAATGTGCTTTTACTTGAGCAAATAGTTTCAGTAGCTCTTTCTGCTTTTAGTAGTAGATTTTATATCCTGACAAAATTACAGGGACATGTTGATAGCACATGGCTGATATAATTATACCTCTAGCCAGGAGACGACAGTGGGGCCGTCCCACTGGGCAAAGGGCAAACCTCTTTTCCTGGCATCTTCCAAAAGCTCGTGTCTGGGGGCAGGGAATCAAAAAAAGATGATTATATTACAATTCTAAGAAAGGACAATAAAGGAGACAAAATCAAAGACAGGAAGGTTGTTTTACTTTTTCTTCATCCTGCGATCCCTCTCTGCCTGGGTGCCCAGTTTCCCCAGAGTCATAGTATCTCCGACGCCCATCTCAAAGTCTGAAATACAGCGCAGCACTGTTACCTGCTTACTCTGATTACTGTAAATCAAACACACACTCTGCATCAGTGTGACACGCTACCTGATAATGTGGGTAGTTGCTGTCCGTCTCTGCAGACAGCTTGATCCATTCGACCCTTCTCCTTCTTCCCAAACAACCGGCCAATGGACGACTTGATGCCCTTCTTCTGCTTGCCGCTATGAACCGCCAAAACAGCGCAAGAGGTTTAAACCTGAAGTATGTACTATTATGTTGCATTAAGGTGAACTTATGTGTGTGTTTTTTACCCTCTGCCATCCTCTAGACTCCCTGTGAACTGGGCGAAGTTGGTTTCCAGCCGTAAACTGCGAGGGGAAGAGGGAGGCGACGTCTCACACTTGATGGTAGCTTTGTCCACTTCCACTGGAGACTGGGACAGACACAGGCGGATGTAAAGAGCAGCTCATGTCACTGACGGCGCTTTGCAATAGTTATCGATTTAGTTGTGTTTGCAAACTTACTGCTACTTTCCTGCGATGTTTCCTCAAGTCGCTCGGCTGTCAAAGACAAAGCAGCACAGGTGTTAAAAGAGGCGATGTGACCGTTTGTGTGTTTGTGAGCGATGGACCACATGTGCTCTCTCACCAAAGTCATGATGCCCAGATGGTGACTGGCATTGCGGCTGTGGTGTTTAGGCGTCGAGTTTCCACTGGTGGGTGGCGAGCAGGACGACGCCAGCGACTGGGCAGTGGCGGAGGTGGGCAAGGCCCGAGGTCGAAGGGTCACGTTCAGTCCGTCCATGCTGCTGCTGTTCACCCGAGACTCGATCTCCTCAGAGCGCAGTTCAGCTGACTCTCTCTCCACCTGGATCATTCTGAACACACACACACACACACACACACACACACACACACACACACACATGCATGTTAATACAGATGCAGGCAAACTCACACAGTAACTGTATCATAACATACTCTGTCTCCCATGAATAACTCTTTCTAAATGAACTTGTAACTGAACTTTCTGTATTATTGTTTCTAATAGCCTTTACACGTTTATGGGAGTCACAAATCAAATCACAAAAAATGTGCAGTGTTCATTAATGTTGCGTTTTCGCTTCATCTTTCTCTTTTCTGTCTTTGTCTTTTTCCACTTCCAGCAGGAAAGACAATGTAAAGCAGCACGGCCCATAATATCCTTTTAAATGTATCTACTCTTCATTCATTGAAACTTGTTAAAACCCGAGGCTGGTTGTCCTCCTATTCTGTGATTTATCTCTACATCCAATGCATTGAAACAGCTGCATCTTTATAACTAATATGTTGTTCTTTCATTCTTATTTGTTGTATCTTTTCAGTTAGTTTCATCCCGATCTGCATCCTGTTCCTTACTCCTGCAATGACCCAACTTCCCCCTGATGATCATTGAAGTGTCATGTAACATAATCCAATGTGCCTGCTCTTTGTCACCTAATCTCCTCATTGATAGCATCAAGCTGCTCCTGCAGCATAAGCGCAAGAGTCTGAGCGTCTGATTGGCCACTGGGCGACAGTAGGGTGGAGCTAACGTCATCCTCCAAGTCTGATTCTGCCTCAATGTCGCTTCCAAGAAGGTGGCTGACGCTCCCACGGAGGGATGGGTAGTCCTGTTCAAATATGGCACACACCTGAACACAACACACACATGACTTTTAATAGACATACACACAGTACACACACTTAATACATCTGCACACAGTTTCTAATGGCTGACTGTAGTGAAGTGCAGTGACTTACTGTGAAGCCTTCATTTGCAAAAACACGTTTTTATGAAATTTCTAATTTATATTCTGCATTCAAATTCGTATCAGTCAAATTTAAAAGCATATTTCAAGTTATAAAAAAGGTTTGAACAAAACCAATTTGATGACCAATGTTTCTGAGAAGGCACATTAAAAAACAATATTTTTTTTAATCTTTCTTTTGCAAATGAGCTTTTTGTGTTCTGTATGCTTGTGTAAATGATGACACTTGTTTACCAACAGTGTTTGATATGTCTGTGGCCAATGATGAGAAGAAATGGATGAACAGGGAACTTACATCAGCATGTCCATGGCAGCAGGCAAGAGAGGGACAGAAGCAGAGAGACATGGAGGTTAGTAGAGAATGGTTTAGTTATACATGAAGTCAGATCACTGAAAAGAAAACACAGTCGGGTCACTTGAGCACTTACACTTATTAGTAAAGCGATAGTGAACCTGGATACTGTAACGTACAGTGCAGGTATGTGGTTAGAAGAATAGTATGCTTGTTTGCCTGTGTAAATTGGCCATCCTGCATGTGTGTGTGTGGGGCACTATGGGATGGTACTGGCCTGATAAAGACATTAGCACCTTATTTGGGTCGTCCCGCAGTGCTGTCAGTCTGCCCTTCTGTGCCCGTCTGATGACCGTTGTGCTGTAGTGGCCATCTTGACTCTCAACCATAGAGTACCGAAGGTCGCTGGCACTTCCCAGGTGAGATCTGAAAGCAATAGATTAGGAGGAGAGTGCTGTCAATATGTGCAGAGTGAGAGAGGGAGAGAGAGAGAGAGAGAGAGAGAGAGAGAGAGAGAGAGAGAGAGAGCGTCTGTGTGTACACGAGTGTCTGTGTGTATACCGCGGGTGAGATCCATCCCCAAATGCCCCGCTGCGGCGTTTCAAATGGTCGATCTCATTTCTCAACTTCTCAATCTCTCCAATCAGCCGTTCCTGACGGGGCGAGGGACATTAGACAGACGTATGAGTTGTGCTTTCAGGGGACACGGTCAGTAGGATTCAGTGATTCAGTAGCACGGCTAATGTTTACCAACCCTGGTGTGGTGAAATTCTTCAAGTTGTTTCTGGCAGTTCTCAAGGTCCTGAATAAGAGAGTTCTAGAAGAAAATATAGATAGAAAACCGTGTCAAAGCAAAAGCAATTTCAAATAAAGTGCATTCTACAGTCATTTGTTATGTCAGTCGATAGCAATATCAGGGCTTCATGTGTTGCTTAGACAGATAAGTCAGCAGGCCTTGCCTTGTCTTCCAGGGCAGCCATGCGTTCTTTCAAATGGAGCTGCAGTCTTTCATTGGACTCAGTGAGCAGACGATCCACCGTGTCAGATAAACGCTTGTTGTGCTCCTCATTCATTTTCTCCCTCTGACGAGCCTGAAAGAGACGTGGGAATGATATCACTCCATTTTCTCTTTGACACCATCTCCATTTAATGTATTTATACAACTAATGAAGCATCTCTGCATGGATTAAAGGATGAAGAGGGTATTTAACACCAGCTGCCAGATATACTGGAGGTCTACTTGGGATTGGATTTCACAGCCAGAACGATTGAATTACAGTGATTTCTATGTTGATGAAAAAGGGTTAAATGCTTTCTCTTTATTGGAAGAAGACCTGCTTGTGTGTTCTACAGTTACTCCATTCAAGTGAATTCTCACAGACACACAAACACACATCTGCATCCTGAGAGAGCTACTTCAACTAAATATAGGCATGAGATTTCTTACAGAGTGAGAAATTAGCCTTGCATGAATTATTCAGTCTAAAGATAGCAGCCAATCAGTATTGCAGGGGGAGGAGGAGTGTATTGCATGAGATATGTGGATTTGGCTCATATTCATGCAACAATGCACCAAGAAAATGGAGATCTTGTTGCGTGCGTGTCTGTGTGTGTGTGTGTGTGTATATGCATGAGGGAGCACAGAGTCAAGAGTCGAGGCACCCAATAATGTGAAACAGCAGCCCACACAACAGAGTGAGAGGTCAGAGAGACCCTGCAGGGCTGGTGCACACACACACACACACACACAAATACACATACACGTACACACACGCAAACACGCACCCTTCCTAGCTCCTGGTTCTTCTCTTCCAGTTGTGACTCAAGCTGTCTGAGTCGCTCTTCCACATTGCCATGGCGCTCCTCAGCCTGTAGGGGGAGACACTCACATATGACAACTGCAGTACATTGACAGTATGTATGCACGGTATGTAAGTACTTTCTAACCTTTATATACCTCACTGTTTCCCACTGAGGTATTGGTTGAACTTATATCAACTTCTTTACACATTGAATTGAAATAGAGTACCCATGAGAGAACAAAACACCAGATGGCAGTTGCTGAAATGATCCAAACTGATCCAGAGGCTGACAGTAAATCATTTAAAAATGATGGGGGTGTTTGTCACCTGGTTTCCATTGGTGTTAATGGGAGTGTGAATGAGTTTGTGTGTCTGTAAGAGTATTATGTTGGTTTGCTTTGTGAAAGACTGGCAAGTTGCACAATGCCTCTTTTCCAATAACAGTTGGGATCGGCTCCAGCTCCCTCGCAAACAGGATAAGGAGGTACAGGGAACGGATGGATTGGATGTTTCTGCTCCAGGATTCAAAAGCTGACTTTACTTCCTTGTTGTTTCGTGTTCATAGACTTGTATCTTCGATTCAGGCCCAATACATTCGGTGTTGTTGTCCAGGCCAAGTACACTAACTGCCAGTCACCTACCTAACATTGACTTTGCAGAGAAAGAATCCCATTCACATCAGCAACTCTGCCAAAACCCCTCTCGCTGTATTCCATCTCTTCAGCCACATTCACACCTTGCATTAACACGCCTTCTCATCCTGCATGTTGCTGCAAGGTGTAAATGCTCTCCGCGCATGTTGTGATCGGACCCCAGTGACCCGAGTCGCCCACCGGTGGTGAAATGTGTGCAGCTACCTTGGAGAGGGCCGCAACCCGCTGTGCCAGTTCAGCCTCCACTTCTGGCAGAGTCTCAGCCTTCCTCATCGTCTGAGCGAGTCTCTGCTCTGCCAACTCCAGCATCTCCTGCAGCTGGCGCACCTTCTCCTCACTCTGGAACACACACACACACATGCACACGCACGCACACACACACACACACACACACACACACACACACACACACACACACACACACACACACACACACACACACGAAAGAGGAAAATCAGAGTTGTAATCAGTGTAGTAAGAACACACATGGGGACAAAATGGAGGATGTTCTTGTTGCTGTTATTGGAGCTGAACTCAGTTTCACCCTGAACTTCGAATGAACCTCTGAGTCTGAGTATTTCTCTCTCCCTCTCACTCACTGAATGCAACATTTATGATCACTGATTGTACCTTCAGTGAGTGGCTTGTAGTAGGGCGGTTGTGGCTCTAATCCCATGCAGAGATCTGTCCCTTTGCTCTATGGGATGTATTGAACTGTGAAAGTATGAACTGAAGGAGGTGTTTTGACCTACGTAGTAAGTAACTGTGTTGGGTGTGTTGTGTGTGTGTGTGTTACCTGTCTGTGCAGGGAGTCCTTAGTGGCCAGCTCGTTCTCCAGTTTGTCGTTGAGGTCGTGGATGTGGGTGGTCTCTCGTTGGGCAGCCAAATATCGTTTCTCTAATGTTGTTATCCTCTCCTCCATGTCCTCCCTCTGTGCCCACACAACAATAACGGGAGGAAAACATCATCAGTGTGTGTTGTGCGTGTGTGTGTGTGATATATCTTCAGTTATCTCACAGCAAATCTTCTAATTCTTTGGGGATGAAAGCAGCTCTGAGTGATAAGCAGCTGTGCTTGTTGTCTGTGATCACGTCAGGACTTTAGACGCACAAAGATAAGCATGTTTGATCTGCTGCCTTTCCTTTAATCGATGTATGGAATGATACAGAAATGCTTTACATTGTCAAATTCTGATCAAAATCAAAACAAACATGTTAATGATCTTAATTGTAGGGAATAAGGATGGATAAACTATCTTTGTTCATACATTCTATACCTGTAAATGTAAAGTTTGGTAAGTTTATGTGGAGTTCAATGAGTTCAAAGTCCAGGCTTCATTCCCCTCTAGGTGCCAGAACAAAAGAACATCCATCCCTCTGACTTTCCTCTTTCCTCTCTTACCTCCGCTTATTCTTGATCCTCACCTCTCTCTGCTCCCTCTGCTGTTTGATTGACAGCTCCTCGCTGCGGCTTAGTTCTCTGCGTGCATTGGCGAGCTCCGCCTCCAGCTCTGCCATGCGGGCGTTGAGCGCGTTGGAATGCTCACGGCTCTGCGTCAGATCCTGATTGGTTCGATCCAGCAGCTCCTGAAGCTCAGCCACCCGGCCGCCGTCATCGTGCGCGTCAATGGAGCCGTTGGGCAATCTCTTTAAAGTGGACACACACTGTTAATGGATACACACACACGCTAACACACACACACAAAGGGCTATGTGACAAAGTTAACACAAACTCAACTTATGCTTAAAGGGTGAGAGGTATTCTAAGGTTTTGGATGTTGGTTTTAAGTTAAGCTGCCATTTTGTTTTGTTTTTGTTTTGCATTAACTCCACGGCTTGAATTTAACAAATCCTTCAGGGACAAATTCTCATTCAGGCATCTCAGCAGGCAGTTAGTAGGATCCCCTCTGCTACCTCATGTTCCCATTTTGCCTTCTCATGAATACTGTACAGGATCATAAACACACGCATGCTGTGTACATAGCCCGATGAATGATCTGGAGCTGTGTAATAAAACATAAATGTTGATTTATTAAGCATCATTTCATTCACAGGGACACAGGGATAACAAGCACGGCCCCCTTATGGCAGAGAACACGACGGACACAACAATCAATGTGTACACTGCGGCCCTAAGCACTTAACGCTTATGGCTTCTTATCCTGCAGGGGGAAAATGCTGGAGGAATGTGCAGTTAGGGTGGGCTCATATCCCTTAACATCTGGCGTAACATCAGGGATGAGGGTCTTGATAACATTGTTATTAACTCTGCCAAAGCGGTGAAGTGTGTGACGAGGTCCCTGAAACTTGGTGGCGTTTCTGTTGCTCCTGATCCAGGAACTTTAAAAAATCGATCTGTATATTTTTATTCATGTTCTTCTCTTTAGGACTGTGTGGTGGCACAATGTTGCCAAGCAAGAAGGTTGTGGGTTCCAAGCCTTGTGCCAGCTGCAGGCCCCTCTGTGTGGAGCTTCCACATCCTCCACCCGTAATAACTCCAAGTATCAAGGGATCAATAAAAATCAACAGCTTGTTTGGCCTTGGAAGAGGGATGTGCTTTAATGAGAGACCCCCTCCAGCTCACTGTGGCCTTTGATACACTGTGGTCTCTCTCTCTTCTTGTCTCTCTCAAGCTGTCGTCATGGTAATTCTTATTGATTTTTCAGGCTTAATTATTATTATTTTCCAAAAAAACCCAAAATGGCAGTTTGTCTTTCTCTGTCTGAATATTGTTATTCCCTAATTGTTATTCCCTGTGGAGGCGCCCGGGCGTACAGTAGCTTCAATAATGTGAGCTCACTTCAGCACGGGCCTCAAACCAAACACTTAAACATCACCTTCATCAGACAGGTTAAAGAGAATTTATGCCACATTTTTCTCTACGCGTCTACAGATGTGACGTTGAAAGAGTTTAAGTGCTTGAAGAAGAGAGCGAGGACAGGCGGCAAAAGTGAAAATAAAGTTATAGACTGCAATATATGTGCATATTAAAAGCGAGATGAGTAACAGGGAAGAGGAGAAAAATGAATCACACAGAACCACAGAGACCTTCCATGTAGGTTTGGATCCATCTGCTCGCTCCACTGAGTCACTGTCCTTCCTTTGTCTCGCCACGCTGAGCTGCAACGGAGACAAAAACAACACCACCAACAGATTCACACATTTCCTCTCTCCTCCTTTCTCTTGATGAATCCAAGAACAAAATTCTCAAAGGGACACACACAAACACACACACACACACACACACACACACATACACACATGCTCATAATACAGTTTAATCAGTGGAGCTCAACTAGTTAATGATGAAGGAAGGTTGGTGTGTGTGCGTGTGCGTATTCTGTTGTACTTTTTGTACATGTATGTGTTTGTGTGTGTGTGTAGACAGGCCTAGCCACCCGTGTGATGCTTCAGATCAGACAGGATGCTGCATCTGAAGCCATGTCAGGGTCTTAATAGAGGTTCTACTTACCTCTAACTCCACACACTGTACATAAATGTGGACACACACTCGGCCACACTCACACTCCCATACACCTCACCTCCTCTGTGGTAGTCTCTAGGTGTTCCTCCAGGGTGGACACCCTCTCAAGAGCCACTCGAAGCCTTTCACGCACCTGACAAAAACACACTTGTCAACACAAAGTCTGGAAACACGAGGGCACCCACAGCAGTGTGATGTGAGAGGGTCGCCCACAGAGAAGGATCACCCAGCTCTGACACCCTGAGGAACTTTTAGTCTCATTTAGCTCTGTATTTTGGTTTTTACAGCCACACATTTATCACATAAAGTAGTTGAGACTTATTTGCTTTCAGTAGAAGGCAGCTGTTTCCATTAGAAAGCAGTTTCCATGCTCACTATTCCATCTATTTAACACTAAACAGCAGATAAAGACGCAGACATTTTGTTGTCAGCACTTGGTGGAGACTAAAACAGCGCCAAAGCAACTTTATAATGCTTTAATATGTCTGGGCTGTGTGTTGGATGCTTTGTTATTTTTTATCCACAAACGATTTTTATAATTCACTACTTAAATCACTTGGTTATCCTCTGACGGAGATGGTTCCGATAGATAGATTGGTGCGTGTGTGTGTGTGTGTGTGTGTGTGTGTGTGTGTTTCCATGCATTTGTGTGTGTCCACCTTTTCATCCAGAGCCTTGTGGTGTTCAAACAGTGACTTCAGAGCTTTGAGGACCTCCACCTCACTGGAGACTCCAGACGGCGGGGGCGCCTGCCTCTTCACCACCGTCATCCTCAGGCTGCGTTCGTGACGAGACACCAGACACTCCAGGTGCTCTAACAGCAGCTACACAGACAGACAGACAATCGCAAAGAAAATGAATGTCCAGCTTAGTAATGTTGAAACTCTCTCTCTCTCTCACACACGTTCATGCACCCACCCTGGTGTTGTTCCTCTCAGCTTTTAGCTCAGATATCTCCTCCTCTTTCTCCAGCAGCTGCTCCCTGCATATGCTCAGCTCCTTGGTCAGGGTGGCAAACTCCTACAGAAGACAAAAGACCATTCTGAGGTTAACAACACTGATTCTTCAAAACTGGCAACATTTTTGTAAAACTATGCAGATGTCAAAGTGCAAATCTCAGAGTGTGGTAAGTATTTTTTTGCCAGAACGAGCGTAATCATGCTACAGAGCAGAGTGAGGTGAAAAAAGGCTGGGAACAATTTACATCCATACATCTGTACGACCCCTTTTGAATGCCCTGGATCTTTCAGTGACCAGGACCAACAGAACAAGCACTTGAGACAGTAGGCGAGAATTGCTTAGTCCCGCCATCCTTAGGGAGGGACGGTCGTCTGCCAGCGTTTGTATGTCTGCTGATCCGTTTCAGAAGGAGGGCATGATGGGCAGGTGGAGACGAGGCAGGCAATATGATCAAGGCTCTTTAAAAACCAGTAAAAACGTTTGCAGAGTCTGGGCTCCCTTGGAACAAAACACAACCAGAATTTCAGCGTGTCATCTGATTTACATGCACACACTCTCAGCTGTGCCGCTCCTCTCATCAAGATGCCCACCGTGGGTACAATTGGATTGAGAAAATGAAGACTTCAGCCTAAAGAAAATGCCACAGACTCTCTGGTTGCTGTAATGTGTCCTGTTTTGGCCAATTAAAGAGATAAATATGCCACCCTTAATGCAACAGTAGAGATTTCGCAAATGGTTTATTTGCTGCACTGCACACACTGTACCTATGTTTGAATTGTCCTGTGCTTACACTGAAAACGTTCCAGTCATCGAGTAATGGTAAATACATTTAAATTGCATCAGCCACAACACAGAAAGCTGCCAGTGATGCCGTTTAATATTAAATAGATTATTCTGAATGAATATCTGGCTGTGTTATGAGAGCGTATTCACTTAAGAGCCATTTCATTTATTAATGTTCGTTTCTTCGGTCTGTGGGAAGTTGACAGAGGGTTGTGCACTTTAATGAAGCTTTCAAGTACTTGCAGCACTTCAGACATGGTTGATCGTTGCCTTATTTGAAATGCTTAAGTGATAAACGAACCGCCGGGTGAAAGTTAAGACCACAATGGTTGATGGTCAGTTGGTAGGCAGATATGTGCAAGTCTAGAGCAACAGGACAATATGATATTATGGTGCAAGGACATCAGTTCTGAGGTTTAAAGGGAACATACACCCCAGCGTGACAATTCCATCATTTAATATTCCAGCCCTATGTTATGTAGAAACACCTGCAAAGTTCACAGAGATCCTGTCCCGCTGTGATTTACCGCACGTGGCTCGGTCGCAGCCACAAACCAGCGCGTAGAGCAAACTTGATGGACGTTTTATGGGCTTTTTGGGGCTGTAAAGCGATGGCTCCATTAACTTTAACAGATTGTGAGAAAGGCTGTAATGGCAGTGTGAGCAGTAACTCCCCGGTGTGTTTGTGTTTTATATACACTTCAATGGCATTTCAAACAGGACATTTTTATTAACGTGGGGGACTAGTCTTCTAAGCGTCCCCGCCGGGAATACAATTAACGCTAATCTGAATGAAGGAGTGAGGACGACTGTTCAGATAAATGACACAGGAGATTTGTTGCTATACACTGCAGGATCCCAACAGACGAAAGTTGCTGTACTATCATATTCTACTGTAACTGCATTATTCCACTTGCAAAGCAGGGCGTCAAAGGCAATAACTGAAATATGTTGATAATGTCATTCTTTGGAAAACGATTGCGCTTCTGCGACACAATAAACACAAACCCAAGCAGAACTCAGGAATGAGAAGGAATTGTTGACAAGTTTGACAAATTCTGTTTGAGCACTGAAATGTCACAGGATAAGCAAAACCTGCTGCTGTGTGGGATTAAAAATACAGTAGATAACCATTACATGAGCTTGATTTGTAATTTTTTATGGTGTGTGTGTGTGTGGCTGTGTGTGTGAGTATTTCAGTTTGTTGTGTGTGTGTGTGTGTTGTTTGTGCATCTCTTGGTGCTTTGTTGGCACTTCCAGTAAGTTTGGCCATAGTCCAACATAATACCCAAAGGCCTGTACACACACACACACACACACACACACACACACACACACACACACACACACACACACACACACACACACACTCCCCCTTGTGCTCCCTGCAGCTATGAGACTGCAGCCTCGGTCTCTAGCTCCTAACAAACACATCATCAGGAGTGACTCAGATGTTTCTTTAAAACGGACTACTCCAATGTGCTACAGGTTTTCTGCAGGCGTGACCCACCTTTGTACAAGAGAGCTGCACAGGGACAATATTCAGTCCCTGTCACCCAACATCCCCACCCCACCCCACCCCTGAATGCCGCATCACATTACACTACAGCTGAAAACGTAAGCAGTTATTTCTATTTGAAAGAACTGCATCGTCTGTAAAACTTCCATTCGGCACTATTATGACATAAACGCTTCTGTTTGACCTGAAAAACAAGCCTGTTAGGGATCTCTTTGTCATATAATTTGTCAGTGTCCCTGCAGCAGCGTCTCTTTAGTTCATTCCCATCCCCACTGTCCCCTGTGGGAAGGTTTAAAAATTTGACCCCATGTGTTACCGCTGTCCTCTTCACCACCTTGAACAGTGAGTTTCAAGTCACTCACCTTCATTTTTGGTACCGTATCTATCCAGCAGAGTGATAAGAGCAGATGGATCACACTGGTATACTAAACCAGGATGGTGGACCAATCAACCAATCAACACCAATCGACCTTCATTTTAACTTTAACTAGTTTACAGCAAATGAGGTCAGGTGGCATTGACAGCTCAGGGTAAAAGAAGAAAAATCATGATTCATGTTTCTTATGTTCAAAATAAATGCGTAATTATTATTTTTTACATGTAAAATAACTTAGATAATCATCATCCCTGCATGTTTTCTGTATTTACATGTGCGCACGTTGTTTTATCAGACTCAATAATCCTGCAGACAAGGAGGCAATCTGTACTTTTGAATATGTATCAATGTTTCAGTAGAATCTATCATACAGATGTGAAAGAAATGACTTTAATGAAAATGTAGAGTCTAATTGAAGCAGCCGAAAAACACACATATCTCCCATATTCACCTGGCTGAATAGAGTCAGAGAGTGCAGTGGCGCAAGCACACAAACCAAGACACAAAACGAGACAGGACTGAGGGTGTGGGAGACAGACAGAGACATAGGAGGGAGAGAGTGGGGAGAGAGGAAAGGACGGAAGAAGGAGGGATGAGAGGGAAAAGGAAAATGGGTCAGCATGCTCATTTTGCTCTCCCTCATGCCACGGGAACACAGCGGCACACAAGAGCTCGGAGCCACCACTGACGGACATCGCGAGCAAGACACCTCTCACTCTCTCACACACACTCACACACACACCACTCCACCCCTCCGTCCTGTCACTCCTCCACTTTTCAACGCTGTCTGAGTCACCTCGTGACCTGCATAAATACAGGTCACACAACTGTGACAGACAAGCAATGAGTGATAACTAACAGGTAAAGAGGCGGCTGAACAACCTTTGTTATGTTGGCATCAATTATACTATAATAGAAAAGACAAGTGTGTGAAATGAAACTAGACATAAATTTCATTTTATTTCCCCTCTGGCAGCTTCGTAATGGTTAATGGTCGTAATGGTTCGTAATGGTTAATATTTGCTCTGTATTCCATCTCTCTGTCTCTCTTTGTTACACGCACGCACGCACGCACGCACGCACGCACGCACGCACGCACGCACGCACGCACGCACGCACGCACGCACGCTATGACTGTGCAATCCTAACAACCATGTGAGCTATCAAACCCTGAGATGTTTATTCATTCTCACGTAGCAAACCTAGAGAAGACATCAAAGAGTGTATTGCACCGAGCAGAGGGTGAGAGAGAGGGAGGAAGCGAGGGAGGGAGAGGGAGAAGGTTCTGGGATCTCCAGGATGATGCTCTCCTGCCTCTGACCACAATGTGAGATAGTAAGCGGTTACCAAACAGTGCTGAGCCCAGACATTGTAAAGGGATTTCTCTCCTTCACTTCCTCAAGCAGTTTGGGATTAAAGGATGAAAGGATGTCTGCGTGCATGTGTGTGTGTGTGTGTGTGTGTCGGTGTGTGTGTGTGTGTGTGTGTGTGTGTGTGTGCACGCGTATGTGCGGGCGTGTGCAGACAGGAGGAAAAGGAAGGGAGTGAGATTGGAGTGCAGCAGGATAAATAAAGAACTGAAAAACTGTGCATTCAATCACACACTTGGAATCCAAATATATTGGCTTTAGTGTGACTGTGCTTATCTTTTGCTGCTTACTTGAGTCTGGGTGTGTTTGTGTGTGTGTGTGTGTGTGTGTTGCTGTGTAGGTTGTAGTGTTTTTGAGGTTTGCACTACGAAAAGTTACATATATCTAACCAACATCTGACTACACACACATCATCTTCTTATTTCATGGCTGTTTGGCTAGAGTACTGCACTGTGTGTGTGTGTGTGTGTGTGTGTGTGTGTGTGTGTGTGTGTGTTTTGCCACCTGACTTTTTGACATCTGTAGTATTTTCTTGTTTTTTCATGTTTAATGTTTGAAGACCAACTGCAGCTCCAACAGACTATAATGCAATGCCAGCATGCCTGTTGTCGTATTTGCAAACGTGAGGCAGTAAGTGTGGTATTTATATTGGTGTGTGTTGTGAAAAGGAACTGAAGAAGAAGAAGTAAAAAAAGATGACAATGTCCTCCCAAGAGAACCAACAGAAATGATTCATCTAAACAAATGAACACCACGATCTCATCACACACACTATATCCGATAAATGGCGGTAATTCACTGGAGGGTGTGTGGCGGGTGCGGGGGGTGGCGAAGAAGATGAATGCAGTGTTGGAGGAGGGAGGATGAGCGAGTCCTCAGGGAGAGTCGGGTATCACAGATTTGTAACTCTTCACCACTGCAGAGAGAGCGAGATGGCAAAGAGGCGGGAGAGAGTGAGACAGGCAGGCAGGCAGGCAGGCAGACAGACAGGTGTGGTTGTAGTAGACAGAGTGGTTCAGTGTTCTTTATCTTCTCTAAGATCTTTATCATGACCAGTCCAGCGTCTTCCTCTTTGACTTCACTCATGTACCACAAGTCTAGCTAGCTACTACAGCTTTGGCTATGTGCTAGCTACCTGCCAGCCAACTACAAGTAGCATCACATACGTAATCAGGCAAAGGCAGAGGTTAATGTTTATGAACACTGAACTGATGATGCCAGAAAGTGCTGCTATATGATATAATTCGGCCAATATCTTCCAAAGAGAGCAAAGTGTGAGTTTAGTGTGGCTGTGGCGTGTAACAGTTCAGACCTTAGAGATTTGGGCCTAATTTGATGTGGTTATCAGTCCTTGTTTGTGGATTTGTGGAGTTTACAGATATGTCTTTTACGCCGTTAGAAGACGATTTGCATCTCAAAGCCTTTTCAACAGGAGATCAGGTCCAAGTGGAGGGCAGGGATTCTACTTTCACTATGAGTAACTTAATCTCCACCCAGCTGCCGTCTTGATCAAAGCCTTGCCTAATTGTGTTTACATTTTCAAAGCACCACTACAGTATATGACAAGGGTGATGCAGGGGATCCTGCTGCTATCGTCTTGGCAACAGCTCATTAGGAAAGTCAGGTGAATGTGTGCGCTATACACAAGCTGCAGATGAATGCTCAGCCACATGACTCCATCATAACACCATGACGAACACACACTGATGATGGAAAACCCTATAGATCATCATCATAAAATCCTGCATATCAATAGTCATTTACTAGTATTATTATTGGACGTAAAGTGGATTGATGTAGCGGTGGCCTTTATGCAGAGTGCAGAGCTGACACAACACTTCTGTGTCACTTTCTGCTTTACTGCATATCCATTTTCTAATGTTTCAGCATAGAAAGAGGTGTCAAATCCCTGAAAGTTATCCAACTTTCTCTCCCCCTCCCTTGTGTGCCAACTGAAGGCCTGCTGAGCCCAGAATAGCCGGCATTCATGTATCCTACTTTCTTTTTTCTTTTTTTAACAGCATAACAAAACTGCTTGCTTCTTATGCTGCACAAAGAGAAAGGAGGGGAAAAGAAATGCAGAAAGAGGGAGTGGGGAAATGTCAGATGTATGGAGAAACACAGAAGAAACTCAGTCCTGTCTCTATCTCGCACATGTGATTAGGTAATTATAATACACATTTGTTAAACTGTGAACTCCACGTATATTCACAAATTACCTTTTTTTCCCACTGGACCAAACAAACAGAGGAGAACCAGCCACCAATCAGAACTGTTGTGTGCACACAGAGGACGCGCTCCCCTGCTGTGCAATTTCCCCCGGCGTGCAGCATGTTTTATGCTATACGGTAATCACTGTGAGTGATTAGGACGTGGTGGTGAAAAGGCGGAGGAGGACGGAGGGAGGGAAGAGGTGGAAAGGAGGCCATATCTCAGTCCTAGAAAAGAGCCATCAGCGCTGAAATCAATACCCGGGCAAGGACATGTGGAAACCACAGAGAGAGAGAGAGAGAGAGAGAGAGAGAGAGAGAAAGAGAGAGAGCTACTGGAACTGCAGAGAATCCATGAGTCATATTCGTAAACAGGTGCTGAGAGGTGTCCCTACCTGGTACATGTAGGCGTTATAGTGGGTCCCATTCTGAGGGCGGATCCTCACTCTTGGGTTCATGGTGAAAAGTAACCATATCCGATCCAACAAACACACCGGCTGGCCCCATAAACAGACAGACTGATGCAGGTAGAGATGAGTAAAAAAGAGAAAAAGAGGACTTGTGCCTCGGACTGAGTCTACCTAGACTGGATGGGATTCCTGTGCTGCTCCCTCCTGCTCTCCACCGGGACAACAGCACTCCGCTAGTCAGTCTGCTCTAACTACACGCAGCAGACCTGTACGGCGAGTGAAGAGGAGCAGAGAGTAAGATGACAAGACAGGGACTGAAGACGAGAGGAAGACGCAGGAAAAAGGAATCTTGTGGGACATTCATGGCCTGCGTTTCCAAACACTTCCTTATGTAGCCTGAACGTACAAAATTTCCAAATGTATTCAGACCAAATCGAGACAGACATATGATGATAACATGTCAATTTCAGGTCATTCAATATGCGAAGAAACTGCGATGCTTCCCAGCACTATTTACACCTCCATCATTGCTCTCTACTTTGCAGTGCCTCCTACTGGTGGAATCCAATTTGCAGGTAAAAGACACAAACTTTGAGCCCAATAACATTCAACTCAATCTTCAATCAACGTCTCAAGGAGTTATGCCGGTAGAAATTAGTCCAAAAGTCTCTGCGACTCCACCCACACTCCACAACTTTACAGACTGCTCCTTTAAAGTGTACAGCACGTAAAAACAAAGTCCTATTTGTTCTTACACATCAGTCACGTCTTTCATGAGCTCTATATTGTAACCCATTCATGGTATATGACTGAATACCCATATTCTTCGTTCTCAGACTAAGAGCAAAAATTGAAAGGGGCCCGGAGCTTAGCCATTAAAATCTGCTGTTTTCGTACTTTCCGTTATATGCATCATTCAGTGTTATTCGTTTTTCATGCACTTCTCAGCACCTTCTTCTGACATGTGCTTACAATTCAGGAATTTATCACAAAGCTCCTAATGCTTTATAATCCAATTGTCACCTAATTTGTCAAAAATATTACTGACTGACTATTCACTACTTTCTTTGCACACACCCTTATTAAATCGTGTCCCTTCAGTGTATCAGCTAAAAAAAGAATGTATCAAATTGTCCTTTCAGCATGGTAACCTTTAGGAGTAGCGGTGCAAAGGGAGAAAAAAGGGAACAAAAACAGAAAGCCAGAGAAAGAGAGAGCGAGAGAGAGAGAGAGGAAGAGAGAGAAAAGGATTCCTCTGCCTTTACTTGCTTGAACCTGGTTGTCAAGGAAACAGGGGGTTACCACGGCGAGAGTGAGCTGAAGATGAATCAGGCAGACAGACAAGTCTCTACGTATAACAACATCCCTGCGATCGCGGTGACTACTACCATGAGCTGACAGCAGCTCACTGCAGGCCCCAGCTTTCACAGAAAGGCCCAATACACTGGAACACTGCTGGTTTAGTGGTGACACAGAGACCCCTACTGGTGGGACAAGGTGCTCACACTGGACCGTCACAAATCAACTCACCCTGTATAAATATTCCTATATATAGAAAAATTTACTTCACATTTGAGGAAGTCGGTTTATGGGTAGCTTGAGTCGGATTTCACATTCGCCCGTGTTTCTGTGATTAGAAGGAGAAGCCGGAAAATTGGATTGATGATGGAAAGCTGGGGATGATTCGTGTACAGCTATAGTTTCTCATCCTTGACATCAGGGGGAGTCAGACTTAGCAGACCTCCGGATTTATAGTGACAGAGACACAGGAATACACACACACATAAAAGGTACACACATGCACATCAGTTGCCATAACAAAATCATAAGAAGCTTGACGCATTTAGGACCACATGTTCAGCAGCCTCTCTCTCTCTCTCTCTCTCTCTCACACACACACACACTTCTTATGCACTCTGTTTATTCACGCTCCTCCCTGTTTGCTCTCTCGCCCTTTTCTATTTGTCCCTCTCTCCCTCTCTGTCTCTCTTCTTTGCATCCCGACTTTTCTCAAGTGTTGCTAATCTCAGCTGAACCTTCCATCTGCCGAGAGCAGCCATTTTACATCATAACATAACATGGAGCAGAGGGCAACCCTCCTTTGCCCTTCCGCCATCACAGACAGTGACAATGCTCACCCACATGTTAAGTTCACACACACACATACTCGCACACTCACACATTTCCCCTATGTAATCCAGGTGTCAGATACATTTATGGCTCTGGGAAGTTATATACCCTCCTCCTCAAACACCTCACTTTCTCACTTTCTCCTCCTCTCCTGCTCATTTGTCTTTTTCTCCTCCATCACCCCTCCCCCTTTTCTGCCATGACTAAAGCACCTGTGTCAGCTCTGCCTCCCTCCTGCTATCCTCATCATTCCGTCAAAGTGCACCGCTTGGCTCTCTTGTTCATTTCTCCCACGTTTTCCTCCAGCCAGAGGGAAGCTTATTGCTGCCAGTGTGTAAACTCAATCTGACCTAAACTCAAAATGAAGGGTCAAATCCATAACGAGGCTCTACATGGAATGAGAGTTGGAAAAATGTCTTGATCCTGTTTCAACATGATTCTAATTCTTTAAGCATGAATGAATAATAAAAAAACAGATATATATTAAACCTCACTATCATTTGCTATGTTATAGAGTAAAGGATTATTTTACTAAATCAAAGTAAAATAAAAAAAAGTAATTTGTTGGACGTATAATCCGTATTGATCCTTACATCTTGATGAAGACAATATTAAATATAGAAAATAGTACATGTACTGCTCCTCCAAAACCTATATGATGTAAATAAATTAAAATAGTCCAAAAGTAAGTTCATCATAATTCACCAACCTCCTCTCTGCTCAATACTTCATGAAGCTAAAAATGGACGCGAGTAACCAAGGTGTTTGTGTATGTTCAGGAATGCAGCTCTTGACCTTCACAGGGCACAGGTTGCAGTGACAGGATGTAATTCAACACCACTGTATGTGTGTGTGTGTGTGTGTGTGTGTGTGTGTGTGTGTGTGTGTGTGTGTGTGTGTTTGTGTGTGTGTGGTGGTGAGGGGGGCATGCAGGGTTGTGTATGTGTGTGTGTGTGTGTGTGTGTGTGTGTATGTGTGTGTAAACCTACAATAACTGTAACTGTAATGACAGAGGCATGACAAGCACCTCTCATGGTGTCTGATCGTGAGGCGTCACACTGGTGTCTCGTCCTTCTCCCACAGCCTCTCTCACCTTGCACAGAGCCAAACATTTTTAACTGTGAACAACATGGATGGAAACATGCAGTGTGGATGAGAATGCTAAATCATCAAGGGTACCAAGTATGGAATTCTATTTCATGTTTTTGTTGATGTAGATAGCAGTATTGGAAGGTCAGTGTATTTTGGCGCCTGGACAATATGGTGAGATTACAATGGCTTTAATGTGTGAAGAGTGTAAAGTTTGATTTGTCTTCCTATTCACCTACCACTTCACTGTTTATCTGTCTGAGAACAATACACAATAAGATGTATTTCATTGGCTGTTAAATATCTGTGATTGTAGCAAACTAGATCAAGTAATTAGGGTGCACATATGCCAACACCTGGCAACAAATAATAATTAGGCCATTGCAATACCACAAAAAATCCAAATTGCAATATTTTTCTTACTTTTCTCGTATTTTGATAATATCACAACTTAAGTCATGTAACACCCTGACAGCAGTCTGGGAAATCTGTCATGTTGTGTTTCGATAGATGTATTCAGGCCGTCTTTGTAGTTGTGTTGCTGATCTTCTAATCACCACCAGGCTAAACTAGCTAAAAGGAATTCATTTTGTTGTTGTTCGTATATCATCGTTCATTCATTCGTATGCCTCTTTAAAGGTATTTTTCTGTGGCGGCTACATCAGGTAGTTTCATGGGTCATTATTTGCCCCATTATTTGAGTTTTTATGGCCGTATGTGTCTCCTTTTTTCTGACACTTACTAGAATGTACATATAAATATGTGAAGCGGGTGTTATGACAGTGTTAATGTGAGACAAGAGTGTGCGAGCTCTGTCCGTATGGCACAGGAACAAGTGAGACTGATTCAGTAAACAGCTTCTGCCTGCATAAGAAGAGGTGCTACACAGTGATGCCTTATTTACACGCACGCAGTGGCAGTGCCAAAGGAAGCATTTCAGTTTGTCACGATTCTATAGAGCACTAGACAACAGGGCACATAAGGCTCTGCCATAGGCTTAGGGGCATAGAAAAACACACACACACACACACACACACACACCCCCACACACACAGAGTGAGAGAGCGAAAGAGAGCGGTAGAGTGGGAGAGAGGGAGAGTGGCAGACAGCTTTTAAAAATGATTCTGCCCTAATCTGGTCTATACTATGATGAGGCGGTCCAAGCTTGTGTGTATCTGTGCATGTGTGTGTGCATGTGTACATGTCTGTGTGTGTGTGTGTGTGCCCATGTGTGTGTGCATCCATCTTGAGGTCTTAGATGATTTATTTATGAAATGTGATTTTTCTTGCTCGGGCTCTGCAGCCGTATAACTCAAAGTCACACAGTCTTCTCATTCATCCAGTCACTCTCGCACACGCACGCACGCACACGCACGCATGCACACACGCACGCACGCACGCACGCACACACACACACACACACACACACCCCCTATACTTTCCTATAACACTATTGTACAGCATTTGCTTTTCTGTTAGAGAAATATTTCTAGGATGTGACAATTGAAATCCTGCGTGTAATATGCAAATATTGGGGAATTGGGGGGGTGAGCTTATGTCTAAAGTGTGTGTGTAGTTGTGTGTGTATGTGTGCATGGTGTAGTAGTGTCCCTTATTTTTCCATTGGTTAATCCCTCACAATGTACCAGTTCCTCCTCTTATGACTCATATAGAGGCAGCTCCTGTGTGTGTGTGTGTGTGTGTGTGTGTGTATGTGTGTGTGTTTTCTCATATATTTGCTGATATTACTGTAATCCTGAAGTGCATGGAGTCATTCCTATAATAGCTACATCCCTGCTGCACGGTCATCGTATATGCAGCACATTCTACCAGGCCAGTGGGTGAAGAAATAAAGGCGTCATGGAGAAATATACAGTATATAACACCTACGAGTGGGTGTGTTGCAGAATGAGTAACTTCTTTGCCATCTGTGTGTGTGTGTGTGTGTGTGTGTGTGTGTGTGTACATAAAGTCACTGAGTGAGCTCATCTGTTCTGGTGGGTCTATAAATATTGTAGATGCCATGTGCCTGCAGTAGCCCCTTCTCAGCAAGCTACTGTATGATGTCATCCTGGCACCTCTCACCTACACACACGCACACACAAACAGCTGTACTGCCAAGGCCTAATATCCATAGCAACGCCGGGGTGTGATTGGCATGGATGCAGAGCCCTTAGCTGTTTAATGGCTCGAGCTCTTCACAATATCTCAGGTTCTGTAATTCTTTCCTTTTTCCTGCCTCCATGTTTTGCCTTCTTCCAATCCTCTAACACCTTCACTCCTCCTGTGTTCTGGATCATATTTCTCTGCAACGTTATGAATGAACACAGCACATTTTTCTGTTCGCTAAAATGAATATACAGTATCTAGCCAGCTTCTGTCTGCAGGAATGATGGGGGATTCCTTTACAGTCAGACTCACACTCACTCACACACTCACACACACAGACACACAGACACACACACACACACACACACACACACACACACACACACACACACACACACACACACGCACTGAGCCTCTCAACTTTGGCAGCTTATCACATCTGCATCTTACATGTGCCGCACAATCACAATCATATTAACTTTAAACTTTAAAATGTCAAATGTGTACAGAAACATCATTATTATCACTCATGACAAAACTCCCAAATATGCCAACACACACACACACACACACACACACACACAGAGTTGCTGACAGTTGGTGTCCCACAGGACAGAAGGTGTCAGGAAGTCAACATCATCCCCTCCCTCACCCTCCCCTCGTTTCCATGGAGACTGATTTTTCAGGGCTTTCGGGAGGTGAGAAAGAAAGAGAAAATCCTGAGTCTGCACGTGAACGCAAACACACACGAGTTCAATCAGCTTACACACACACAAGCTCAGACGTTGTGTAGGTACAGCGTTAAATATGGATTAATTAGATTAGTATATATATATCTATGATAATATCATGTATATATCTATATGAAGTGTGTGTCCCTGTACTATGTGGGTAACTGCAGGGTCATTGGCGCTGTGCCCTTGGGGTGATGGGGAACACTGAGGGGACGGACATGTATTTCGCTGGGTCAGCCTTAAACAAGAGCCAACTGGATCGGTGGTGTATTCCCACTGGGGTGCTTGTATATGTGTATGTGAGTGTGTGTGAGTGTGTGCGTGTGGGAAATGACTTACTGCAGGGATGGAATGTCATTTCTAACAGAGAAGGGATGTTGCCAAATGACACGAGTAAAAATAACCTTAGAAAGATGACCAGGATGCAACAGGGGTCCTGACCTGGTCCTGCCCTTCCTGAAGACACACATGCACACATACACAGAGAGAGAGAGAGAGAGAGAGAGAGAGAGAGAGAGAGAGAGAGAGAGAGAGAGAGAGAGAGTGAGAGAGAGAGAGAAAGACAGAGAGAGAGAGAGAGAGAGAGAACATCTATGTTGGCAGCAATGACAACAAACAGGCTTTGTTACTCACGCTTAGTCACAAATCTAATGTCTCTGGGTAGAGAGAATAACATGTATTTTGTGAATATAGCCCAGTTAGTGGCACAATTCATGAATGAAAATAAAGGAAAAGCTTTGACAAGCAGAGCTGTGGAGGCATTCCCGAGGGCGAGTCAGCCAAAGTACTGCAAATCAGCCAGACTGGAAGGATTTAAGCAGTTGTTTATGGAGGAGTGCCAATCAAGACCGGGTGCAGTTGTGCTGCATTAACTGTTAATCTGTAACTGGCTGTAGAGATGGATGGCTTGTTAAAACCGCTTTAATGTTAAACCGAACTGATTAATTGAAATTTGACAGTGCCTTCATTAAATATCCATGGTCAAATACTGATACTAATAATCCTCCATCAGTAATGCAGCCTGCTCTCTCCCTCCTGCTGCACTCCTCTGATGCCTGAGACTGGATGTTGTGTTGTTTATGCGCTTGGTGCTTTATTACAGAAATCAGTCAAGAATAGAACAAATACAGACTTACACTAGATTTTCTTGAGACTAAGCAAAAGGAAGATGCGAGAGATACTGGCATACTGTGTGTGTGTGTGTGTGTGTGTCTGTCTACACATGCTACAGTGCACCTACCCCCTAGGCAGAAAACCCACAGCCAAGCTGGACCAATTAAAGCACAGAGCTGACCACAGAACGGTGGATGTTAGTGTGTGTGTGGGAGTGTGTGTGTTTGAGTCATAAAGTCTCTGGTTTGGAGTGTGTGCACCCTTCCAGAGAGAGAGAAGAGAAGAGAAGAGAAGAGAAGAGAAGAGAAGAGAAGAGAAGAGAAGAGAAGAGAAGAGAAGAGAAGAGAAGAGAAGAGAAGAGGAGAGTTTGCATTCAGCTGTTGATGTAAGCGGTTGACATGCCATCACTGACAGAGAAAGAGAGCTGAAAGAGAGATACCTGCAGAGAGGAAACAGGGGATCAGATAGAAGAGAGCAAAGATGAGCACCACGTCATTGTGAACACCAAAAAGGATGTGACTGAAACTGGAGAGGCACAGAACGGAGAAATACTGGAAGGAAGGCGGCGGAAACGGAGAGAGGGGGATGGGAGGAGAGATAGAACTGTCTGATTCTGAACTGCCGAGCTCCGTATGACCTTTATGTAACTTCCTCTCTTCCTCAGTCTTTCTTTCTTCACCTCTCATTCACCACGTCTCTTCAGGCCACATTATCTCTCTCATTTAATGTACGTTATTCTGCCTCCAGCCTCAGCGCCTTTGTGGCGTGCAGGAGGACCCGTGCTTAAGTGTGTTACAATTTGACAAATCACAAGGTCTCATAGTCGCCCGTTCTCCAAAGAAAAAACTCTATGAAAATTTAAAGGGTGCTCGGTCACAGCTGTCATATCTGGGAAGCAGTGCAGCAGAAGGCCCTGCTCCTGAAATGTATTATTGTCTTGTTCAACCAAGGTTATGTATCTGGTGCTCTTTGGCAATGCAATGCCGGATCACCAACAGTAATGAATCATGTATCTACAACTTTATTTTAGAATTTTTATTATTATCCCATCGAAACACTTCTTACTTCTAAAAAAAAATAAATTCTCTCATTTACAACCTCAGAATGTATGCATTTGCAAATATAGCACCACTCACCATCCAAGCAAGGGAAATAAATAGAAAAGATAAAAGAACGCAATAGATAAAAAGGAATATTGAAGAATTTGTACCTTTTTTGAATTCATTGTGAATGAGCTTTATATAAATGTAAAAAGTGGAGATCTGGGTTACACTAATAGACGCCCACAGTAGACAACATAAGTCTTAGGATTCCTGTAAGCTTTGGCTGATGTGCTTGTGCGTTTTGGTTTATTTTGCTTCTTTCCTTTTGCTGTAAAAATTGTATTAAGATAAAAGCTGGTCAAAGTGGCTTCTCTCTTCCCATTAGAAATCTACAAACAGTATATGGGGAAAATATTTGATACTGACCCCCAGAGATACATTTTGGGTCATATATCCCATTCAATGGATTAAAATTCATGCAATCTCTTAGTGTGCATGCTTGCCCTTTCAATTTCAGTTGATTTAAGACGTATAAGTGTTCTCTTGTTTGCACTTTGCGCCACTCTTCTCCTCAGGGGACCTATGAAGGTGATATTAAAAATTCCAGGACATGAAACAGAAAGTCTGTTTTCTGCATACAACTCCAGCAAATATAAAGTATAAAGTATATAATAAAAGTATAGTGAAAATGTGTTGATACAGCCTTTTATTCAGCACTCAGGTAAACACTTCCAAAGGAAGTGATCTGATCGATTCCGTTCGGAAGAAGTTGTTGAAATAATTGGCTCTTGTCACCGCGGTCATTGTCAGTGATTGTGTTTGTGTATTGAGAGTGTAATTGTGTGAGAGAGTGGGTGAATGAGAGACGCCGTGAGTAAATGAAAGGGCTATCCGAGTGTGGAATTGAGGGCAAGGAGAGACAGAAAAAGAATGGAGGGCATATGGTGGAAGAGAGAGAGAGAGCAAGGCAGCTAAGTGTGAATGATGTTCCTCTTGCAGTGGGGCAGGCAACGTCACATCCCCCATTATTCTAATGGGAACCACAATGCTTAGTGACCTTCATCATCGACAGTCTGCCATGGACAAGACACTATATATATATATGTGTGTGTGTGTGTGTTTGTGTGTGTGTGTTTGTGAGTGTGAGTGTGGTGATTACTCAGACAAGAACAGCATGGGGGAGCACTCGGAGCTGTAAGTATTGTTATTAAATGTACGACATGAACTATGGAATGTGATCAGAATTGCACACATACACACAAACACCATATGCACACACAAGTACTCTCATACATTATGAAATGAAAACGTGGACCTCCGAGTTTAAATGAACTTTCAATTGATGTCAAATCAATGCACACACAGAACAGCTGAAGGACACACACGCACACACACACAGATAAATAAACAATACACTTCCACTTGATACGGCAAATAAGTCAACAAAACCACTTAATTAAACCATTGTTAAATCAATCCTACTTTGCTTTGTGAGCCGACGCCAAGAGAACATGAGCTGAACTCCAAATGAAGCATTTTTAAATGAATACATGAGTGATCTCTAACTCGGCCTGTTCCGAGCTTAACAGTGCACAGGGGATTTAACTGACAGGTTTGTGGAACTTCCTTGTTTCTTTACTTAAAGCCCCAGGATGCATCGACATTCAGGGCATAAAGACGTCTGGTATGACTCAAGACAACGGTGCTTCTGGCCTATTGGGTATTCTTTCTGCAAACCTTTGTCTTTCCTTCCACTGATACTTCCCCTTGGACATGACTACTCCAAACACTACCTGTCTGGTTTCGTCACTGATGAGGGTCCAGCAGGCAAAGCTCAACTTTTGCTCTGGCTCAGTCACTTCTTATTACTCTGGATGCTCGACATGTTGTTAATGTGAAAACACTTGAGAGGATAGAGCTGCCAAAGTACACCCTCACCTTTATTGTTTATCTGGGGCTAAAGTTACCAAAATTGTCCATCTGCTTTGATTAAACTGCACCCCGCTGTCCACACAGTAATCACTCACGTTTGTTATCTCATAAGAATTGCAGCCCTTGTGGTGCTATTATGAATAATCATGTGGAAAACAACACTCAGCATCACAAGATTTATACTGCAATGAACACAGATAAATGAGGTTCACTGCAAGATTGTAATCTCATCCAGGGTCCAGGGCTGTTCAATTTAAATATTAGCAGCTGTTGACTTATATTTGACTTTGCTCACATTGTGTTTAATGAAGCTCCCCTGACTTCTTCTCTTCCTTACACAAATGCAGCTCTGTCAGACAGTATCGGACTCAGACATAAAAACTGATGGGTACAATCTTTACATTGTGTCTCCCTGCCTGTCAGGTTGTTGCTGCTTTATTACCAAAGACATTGCAGTAGCTGTGTGAGACATCTGCCCTGAGGGTGATGTCCATTTTTACAGTTATGGACATCTGAGAAACTGGCACAGCTCTGGTGTAAACTTGCCAAATGGATCTATTAGCCAGTGATAAGCATCTGAGCGGTAGCACTTTGATCTCGGACCCATACACCAGGTTACAGGTTACATTCTAGGATATTTGAGAGTGAAGGATTTAAATCCTTTTTGTTCCTTTAAAGTTTAAAAATAGTAACTTGAGATGACCATTCATGACACATTCTTGTTGAATTGTTGTTGTGTTCTTGTTTTTGCAAAGCAAAGCTAATGCCATTGAATTGAGGTTTTAGGTCAGGTGTCTTATATGCTCAAGTTGTGTAAATAATCTGCTACCACACATTGTGTTGTTACGCTGCTGATACCATTTTTAGTGTCAGAGGTTCATCTTTGGAAATCTAAAGCCTTCTCTGAATATCGGAATGTGCTATGAGAGGAAGAAACTGCATTTTACTATTTCATATGACCTTGAGGTTTTACAAATTGAGTTGCTACAAAATAAAGTTTAAAACGATGATGCTCCTTTCAGCTGGAATGACCGACACACTTTTACCTTAAAATCTGAGGATTTCTTTAAGATGGTCTGCTAAGATCAAGTTAGACATACTTTGAATTGCTTTTCTTGTTTAAAATATTGATATTATGTGTAATTCATGCTTGGTTATATACAAATGCTTTAGATGAAGGATTAACCACCATCCCAGTAGCTGTGCCTTTAACTCAACTTCATTACAAATGGAATGAAACAGGAATAGAACTTGTGTATGGGAGTGTGTGTGTGTGTGTGTGTGTGTTTGTGTGTGTTTCCATGTATCATACTGCACAAAAATCTGTATGAATGCGGGTGCCAACCTATGCGTCCACTAATGATTTTACAAGTAAATAATAAGACTGCAGCAGAGCAGTGAGGCCCAGTGTAGGCGGTGTTGAATGCAGTGGTCTTAATATAAACCGAAACGATTTCTGCGGACGTATGTGCGACAAAAATATCTTGTTAAGCCCTCCAATACATACTTAGCAAGTAGGCTTGTTCTCTTTTAATTAGGTGGGATATAGTCTAGCCAGTAATGAAGTCAGTGTGTCATCATATATTTATCAAAGACTTATCTAAGATCTCCGAGTGTGTTTAGTATCTGGCCAGCGATCATGGCACTCTAGAGAGAGACAGTGCATACATCTCTGCACTGAAGGATATATGTGGAGTCTGAATGTGTTGTGTGTGTGTGTGTGTGTGTGTGTGTGTGTTTGTGTGTGTGTGTGTGTGCGCGTGTGTGTGTGTGCGCGTGTGTGTAATGAATCGGCCAGAATTGGACATGCAATTTCTGAAAGCGCTGACTCTGTGTGGGCAATCCATCACTTCAACTTCTTCTCATCTTCTTATAAAAGATGTCAATACAATATGGCAATTGTTTATTGGATGTAACAAATAGAAGCCACTACAAGGTAATGATTAAGGAAAATTGTGCCTTAAATAAAAATGATTGCATACAGTAAACTCTATTGCACGGCAGAGCGATCGCCTGATGCCAATGTGGAACTGCTGTATTTACTATAATAGACATACTGTGTAGATTTGCAATGCGGTGGAGCTCAGACGGCTCAGGAATGCTGCCGTCCAAACAAAGAGCTTCATTAATCAATTGGAAAAGGCAAATGTAAAATACGTGATTAAATATATAACATTCATAAATACAGAATGTCATGCAGTATGTGATATAGATAGTATAAATTCATAAATAGGCATATTTTACGCTTTTATGTTCATTAATTTTCTACATCAAGTGACTGTGCAGACATCGTGCATTTTAGTTGCTACCCTGTTCTTTCACATTGCTGTTTGAGTCTGTGTGAGTGTGTGTGTTACTTACAGTCAAGTGTGGGGTGTTATTGACAATCAGCGGCAGGGTGTGTGTGCAACGTTGCGAGAGACTGACAAGCTGTATTTCACGGAGCAGATGAAGCATTTTGAAGTTCTTTAAATCTCTTTAAGGGTCCAGCCAGGGACTTAAGCTGCTGCTAAATCTCTCTGTGGGAAGACTGGAGCTTGGAAAATGTCATTCTACCACTGTGTGTGTGTGTGTGTGTGAGTGTGTGTGTGTGTGTGTGTGTGTGTGTGTGTGTGTGTGTGTGTGTGTGTGTGTGTGTGCATGTGTGTGTGTCTTTGGGCATGTGGGTTGCAAATGTGTAACTTTTCCAGTGTACAACCCTTTGAACATCACAGTGCAGGACACAAAATCCAGTCAAGTGCACCCAAGATGGACCAACGCTCTAAATACTTTCGTGGTTGGTGGTGGTTTAGAATGGTTTAGAAAGACTTGATTATCATAGATTATCAATAGGTGTGTTGAAGGATGGCCCGGGGTTGCTTCAAAAGCAGTGATGCAGAACATCGTCAATATGGACACAATAACTGCAGCACACACCGGCTATGTTGCCAAAATAGGGACCTAGCTCATCACCTGAAGTTCATCACCACACCCCCACCCCCTCCGTCCCTGAAACACCTCCTCCACCCCTACACACACACACACACACACACACACACACACACACACACACACACACACACATACACACACACCCTCTAATGACTTATCTTCTTTTCTAAAGGAGTTGAGGGAGTGACGGCGAGCTGACAGAGTTCCGATAGTGCACTTGTTAGACATGGCAGGGCCACTGTGGACTTAACTACTGTCCAGTAAACTTCATCTCCTACACACACACACATCTTCATCCTCCTCTTTCTCATTTTGCCCTGCCCGCCATCCCTCCTTCATTATTCACCTTCCCCTGTGGTCATGCAACTCCAATCACTATGCTCTTACTACAAGGAGGGGGGGTTCTCTCTTTCTCTCTTTCTGTCTCTCTCTCTCTTTCATTCTCTCTCTCTCTCTCTGACACACACACACACACACACAGTTGATGTCCCCCTCTTTCCAGAGTTTGTTGGCAACAGTCAGGTATTCTGCTTTATTTCTTCCTCCCTCTCTCTGTCTCTTTTTCTGTCTCTAACTTTATCTACACATCTCCCACCCCCCACTCTTCCTCGGTCCTCCTCGCTCTCCCTCTCTCTCCCAGTCAGCCGAGGGGACAAATTGGCGCCTGGCTGAGCTAAATGTGCCTGGTGCTGAGAGCCAGATGGTGCTGGCAGAGGGATGGATGGAGCAGGGGATGGATGCTACAGAGAGATGGAGCGAGGGAGCACAGGGGGAGGTAGCTTTGCACACTGATATTCTATCAGCGCTCAGACCCTTGCCAGGGGCCCGGCTGACCCCGCTGAAGGTCTGGGGAGAAGGGCTTTAATCGACACACACCATAACATGCAGTGGAGATGGAGGAGTGACAGGATTGTGAAGTATAGACGGCTGAGGAACAGAGGAGGTGGCGGATGGAGAAAAAAAAGTGTCACATGTCACACGAGAGAGAGAGCTAGAGAGGGAGAGAGAGAGAGGAGAGAGAGAGAGGAGAGAGAGAGAGAGAGAGAGAGAGAGGGAGAGAGAGAGAGAGAGAGAGAGAGAAGTGTGATGTCAGTCAGCTGCTGAAAACACAGGAGGTAAAGAGATTCTTAATTATAGAGAGAAAACTAATGAGCAGGAGACACACCAGATAGTATTTACCTCTTGTTAGCTCGTGTCATATTTGACATCTCTTCCCTTATAAATACTCCAAATTCCAATCATCTAAAGCTTACATAACGTTTTTGCATTTTAAAAACATTTCAGCTTTAGCGGCGGTCCGATGAAATGCGGTCCGTCCTAAAATGACATCGCCCACCCTCTGTAAAACGATTCTATCACGCCGCACAAAGCTGCCCCAGCCACCCATGCGTGAGCAACACTCGCCGTGGGCACGCTCACACACTCGCATACTGTACATGCAAACACACAGGCCGCCAAGAAGACAGCGCACGCTGACATTTAAGACGACACAGGCAGTGTGTGTTATTGCATCTTTGTGGATGGATGCAGATATGACTAGACGTATGCGTGTGTGTGTGTGTGTGTGTGTGTGTGTGTGTGTGTGTGTGTGTGTGACGCAAGGTTGGAGGACTTCTTTCTTCCTCTGCACTGTGTGGTGGTGTATTAGTTTTGACACCTTTTCCACTACACCTGCAAGCAAAACTTACCTATGATGGCTGAGAACCAAGAACCAACTGCTACACTGGCTTGTGTTGGCTCTGATTCAAGTTGTGTGAAATACTCTCTTCTGTTTCAGCCAACCCAGCTTTTACCATCTCACAGAAATGGACAGTGTATTTGCAGTGCATGGGTTGTGATCAGGGTTGGTTATGTGTTTCTTAGGCTCATTTTAAAGTCAGAAACGTTTAAACACAGGAATCTTTATGATGTCAATGTATTCATGAAGTTATTTCAATGTAAATTCTATATATTTTTTATCACAGATTTTGTTCAAATTGTTTCTCATCCTGTTCCTGTTTCTCTTTTCTCATTACTCCTTCTCACTCTCTCCATCAGGTGAAGGAGTAGCTTATGTTTAGTCTTGTGGGCATTCATCAAGGTTGCTTTGTTTGCCTTCCTTGGTGCATTTTTCTTTTCCGTTTCATGTATATTTATCCCCACAACAACAAAAAACAACCTTATTTTCTTCTTCTACAACATCATTTGTGGTCCGCAGACTGGCAAACATGCTGCCATCCTCCAGGCTGACCTCTGTGTAATCTCTACACTTCCTCATTTGTCACTTTAAGTCGCCTACGTTGTCAAATGTTTCAAAGGAAGGAGTCAAATGGCCTCTACACAAAAAAATGGTGTTAAATTTGAAAAAAAATTCAAAAGAAGAAGAAGTTAAGGATTATCACTTTAATCCCAGAGCCTCATTCTAGAGCGGAAGTTTAATTTCATCATATCATACAACAATTTCAGCCCAAAAATCCATTTACACAAGTGTGTGATTGGGAAATTGCAATGCATAAAAAGTGTGTCTAATGTCGCCTTCACCTTCACCGTTGCATTGTGCTGTGGGCTAAGGTCAGCAGAGGAGCAGCAGTGATGGGGGACAGTCTGAAGAGGCGGTTAATGGACTACTGGGTTATTGATGAGTTAGATAAACACGAGGAGGGCGTCAGAGAAAGAGGGACCGAAAGAGAGAGGGCGAAAGTCAGAGAGCGACACACGTGAAGAAGAGTGGGGGAATAAAGAAGGAGGCGGGGAAAGAATAAATGTACTGACTGATACCTGAGAGAGCAGAAAGGATGGAGAAAGTGGCACATGAACACAGGCATGCGTTGACAGACACACACACACACACACACACACACATGCATGAATTTATGTGAATAAGCTGTGTGTGTGTGTGTGTGAGAGTGAGGACAGAGAGGTTAGAGGTAAGAACAAGAGGCAGTTGTTGTTTTGGAAGGGTGGCAAGCAATGTGCATGTGTGTGTGTGTGTGTGTGTGTGTGCGCGCACGCGTGCCTATGTGTGTATTTGTATACTGGCAAAAAATAGCCAGCGTTATATATGACTGGAACAGGTGTCCAAACAACACATTCACACACACACACACACACACACACACACACACAACATCAAGGCCCACATCCCACCTTAAAGCCAAACACACGTCGGAAATATCAAAAGCGGAATCTGTTTTCGCTGTTATATCTCAGGAAATAAATCAAATGAAGCCTTGAAACGTTGGCGAGCCGTTCGCACCTTCAACCCAAACAGTTTTTAATTCAAACACAAAGAATATAAAAATTGCACACATTTATAATTGCAACCCCCTCAGATTGTTTGTTTGGACACAGAGATTATTCATCTACTCTAGGCTCTCTTTCTCTGCATTGCACACACACACAGACACACAGGCACACAGACACACAGACAAACACACACACACAGACACACACACACACACACAGACACACACATACACACACAGGCCCTTACAACACACTCTGTTTGACAGTGTCAGAACAGCTTTTGTCGCACAGATGAAGACGAGCCATTATGGATGCATTTGCGTGTTCACCTCAAGCACGCTGTCACAATCCCCCGCGTATATCAAGCACGCACGGGTCTGTGTGTGTGTTTAAAACCTCATTTGTCTACATGCAAACCAATCTCAGAGGGCTGTATTAGAGGCATTACCCATTGTAATGGGCTGACATGTTAATCTGAAACTCTATTCTTTGTAGCTAATGAACATATCCATCCTGCTCTATGCATGTGTGCCTGTGTGTGCCTGTGTGCGCGCGCGTGTGTGTGTTTGTGTGTGTGTGTGTGTCTGTGTGTGTGTAAAATGGCAATATATAGAGGCTGAAAATCCGAAGCCAATATCGGCCAATTAAAGCGTGGAACTGACCACAGAACTCTGCTAGTATGTGTGTGTGTATGTGTGTATGTGTGTGTGTGTGTGTGGAGGAGAGACACTGATCTGACAGTTCTGGGTCACAGCAGTCCCATGGAGTAAGGAAACTTACAGAAGCCATAACACAACACAAACACATACCAGCATGTGTACATACACACTAAGCAAATGTGACTAAATGTTTGATAGGCAAAAACATCAAGTGTGTGTGTGTGTGTGTGTGTGTGTGTGTGTCTAAGAGAGGAAGCCATCCTGCCACACCAATGCTTACAGGACTAAGAAGAATGCATAAAAATGCAACTCACATGTAACACAGTGGCACACACTGCATAGTGCTGACTGGAGGCTTATGCAGCAGAGAGATGTAGCAGTGTGTGTTGCGGGTATAAACACACCAGCTTTGGTCATGAGGATTGCAGGCGTGTATCAGGCTAATTACCGCAGACATGTGTAGGAGTCAGCACCATCACTTACTGCGACAACACTTGCCTTATATATTTATAACACCTAAAGTCGAGACATCAAATGCAGTATGTTAGAATTTTCACAGTAAGCGTCTCCGTAATGAGATGCAGCTCGACAATATCTCAGACGTTCTGCGTAGATGATCCTCGTTCTTAAGGAGAATATAGAGGGAATCTATTTCACGAGGGGTCTTATTTCCCAGTATTCCCAGTATTGCCCGTTATATGGCTGGTGTGGAAATGACCGCCGCATGTGTGTGGATGGGTGTGTGTCGAGGGCGAGTCACGGAGAGCGAGCAAATGCATGTGCAAGTCATAATGTCTGCATAATGTCCCCGAGGTCTGTGACTGTATAACTAATACTTGTATTATTGCCAGAATAAAACATTACGCTGAACCAAGCGGGATTACAAAACAAGCATGACAGCCACTTCCCACCCTCTCCCCTCTCTCTCCCTGTCTCTCTCCCTCACACACACACACACAGACATGCGTGCATGTGCAGAAGCAAGCAGCCCTGGGCCATGTACACTAGCAAGCAGCCATGTTTCTTTCACAAGAAGCTGCAGTACAACTGTCATCTTCAGCATTGGTGATGTCTCTCTCTCTCTCTCTCTCTCTCTCTCTCTCTCTCTCTCTATCTCCCTGTCTCTCTCTCCCTGCCTCACTCACTTACACACATTCACAGACCGTACGCCGTGTGACATCATGCCGTGCATTTAGACGAGGGGGTCAAAGGTTAACACAGCTATGTGCGCTGAGGCTTGATCATGGTCATGCTCGGTGACTGCATCAGTCCTTGTTCAGCTCTCTCTAACACACACACACACACACACACACACACCCTCAGATAGGCCACAAACTTCAAAGACATCCTAGTACCAGCCGACAATCTGTTACATGAAAGCAATGGTCAGGGATTTGACATGATGATGATCATTACATGACATGATATTCAGGTCATTCATGTCTGAACTTGGTCACTGACTCTGTTTTTTGTAAGTTCAAGCATTCTGGAGATATTAGGAGTTCACCAACCAGGTCTATAGGCCTTTAAATGGATCCATATTGATTCGTGATGCAGTTCAAAGATAGACGTTATGCACGCCACAACAAAAGGAAAATGGATCATCTGAATTCCCAAACGTTGTTGTAAATGTTGTTGTACGCCTTGTAAAAGCAATTTTCTAAGGGTACTATCTTTCCTTACTACTTCCCACATGTACACCGCCACAGCACTCTCAGAGCTATACTTTAATGTATGGGGCCGCATCGCACAAGTTGCGAGCTGATGTGAAAAGGAACGCAGACACAGGAAACCTCCTGCTGTGACACAAGAAAACATTGTTCTGAGATAACAGTGAACACATTGACATCTAACTAAACTTCTAACTTTGTGTAAGAGGGATCTTTAGCGGCTTTTCAATGTGTTCCGTTGATCCAAAAGGCTCCATTGAAAAGCAATGAAAAGCTAAAGTAAGTGAAGGCCAAATATCATCACAACGCTACAAACTACTGAAATTCCCCGGTGACCTGCGTCTGACATACATTTCTCAATATTTGTGACAGAAAAAAGACAAATATGATTACAGTATGAGCTCTACTTCCAGGGCTCTCCCCTGTATCCACCTTTCAAGCTACAATGAGAGATTTAGTTGAATGGAACCTCGTGGATCCACAGAACTCAATCCCTCTTAAAGCTCCTCCCATTACTGTTGTATTTAAGAATCCAGGACATATGTTTAGCTTTTATTGTGGCTTTGCGCTGTTGAAGAAAAAGTAACATGGCTTCATCGTGGTACATTCAGGGGCTTACAGATCTGGAATGTGAATGCCAAACACCTCCAATGTCAGTGTTTGGATCTAAATTTCCTGATAATCACACACTTAAATAAAATCGCTGGCTTGCTGCTTTAAGCTGCAGAGGTTCTCCCACCCTGGCTTACAGCTGATGGCTCACTGATGAAATACTGCTTTGGCCCTCTCTGTGACAGTAAATCCTGCTCTGTTTTTTATGGGACTGCTTCAGATGTTGGGTGTGTAAAATTGTTTCCATCTTTCATCTAGTAGTCCTGGCACAATTCCTCAGCAAAAGAAGTTTAGAAATTTAGAAATGTGGCAATTGCTGCCGTCATCATATAGTTTCTCTATCACCACAAGCCAATGATCCCCCCTTTTGGCCCATTTTGGCCCACAGCACAGACAGATGTGCCAGATGTGCCAGATTGTAGCTGAGAGCACAGATATGCCTGCACGGTGTGGCCCCCCCACCGTCCCGCCGCCTCTCCACAGACCGGCCGGCTGCTGCTCACCTGGGGCAGCGCGGCGTTGATCTGCCGCTGGAGCACGTCCCTCTCATGCAGCGCCCCCTGCAGCTTGCTTTGAGACTGGATGAGGGTCTCCTGCGTCTCCCTGAGGGACTCCAGCAGCTTGTCCCTCTCGTCCAGCATGTTGACCATGAGCTGCTCGAAGTTGGCCTCCTGCTCGGAGCCGTTGGGGACGCCGCCGGTGCCTCTCGGAGGACCGCCGCCGGAGTCTCCCTCGCTGATGGTCGGCATCACCTCGCACATCATCTTCCCTGCCTGCTCCCGCGATCTGGACCAGCGCTACGAGAGAGTGTCGCTGCCGGGATGAGGGATGGGAATATGCGAGAGGTTAGACGCCTGGTAAATACTTCAAATAACTGATAAGAGGGCCTATTAACGCCCCATAGCAACGGACAGCCGAGCAGTGGTAGCCTCTCTAACCGCGCTGGTTATGATTCATTTGACACAGCTACAATCCCCAGAGCATCAAAACGTGCAATCCCAAGCGTCCCCATCGTCTTACCTAATCAGTGTGAGTGAAATGATGAGAAGATGATTGACCTTTCGTCCATATTAACCGGCGTTGAGCAGATCCGCCCTGCCCGGCGCGCCATGCACTCACATGTACAAATCCCGGCGAGATATGATTGGCAGCTCAGGGACGGACGAGTGTGTTTGGAGGGGTGGTGCCCCGGCAAGCACCGCGGTCAGAATACATCGGTGGATCAAATGGAAAGAGCACGGAGACACCCGAGGACCAGAGAGGAGACGCCCGCGTCCTTAGACTTGAGGAGAAATCGAGTCTTATCTGCATCCGCCTTCTCCGTTTCCATCTCTCCACACTGCGCGGAGCCGATGCTCACTACTCCTCCCACACACACACACACACACACACACACACACACACACACACACACACACACACACACACACACACACACAAACACACACACACACTTTACGCAATTTTCGCCGTGTGAGTGAGATACAGATGTTTGAGTTTAGTTTGAAGACCTGTTCGCAGCCTGATCTGAATGTTATGTAAATGTGTCTCACCACCTGACGCTCCTACAGGAAAATGTATTTAACTTTTCATATCAGCAGATTAAAGCTCTCATAGTTCATAAACCAAGTCACAATTGGATGCCTGCGTAGTTAAGTTTGCAGCGCCCCCTGCAGGATCCCTAATGAAATACAGGACTGAATTACAGCAGCTGGTGAAAGATGTATCTTCATTTAGTGTGTGACATTCCTTTGGTCTTGACTTTTTAATGTTGTATGTTAATCTGTTCTGAAAAGGATTTCTGGCCATTTTTGTTAAAGAAGAAGGTTCAGTGAAAAGAGAAAATGATTAATAGGCTCTACGTGAAAATGATTTCTGAAAGAAAACACACATACTGACCAAGCTATGAATCTTAAGAGAAATATCGCAAAACATCTGAATATAGCTAAATAAATCAGCTTTACTAGATATTATTACTTTGATTACCAAACAGGTTGATACAACCAAAGTATTGAAAATACAGCATTTTGAACACTTTGTAGCAGTTCTTAATGCATTCCATTTAGCCTCTAGGTTCAGACAGAGGTAATTACTTTGGTATATTACTTGAGCTAAACTGCTTTAGAACTTACACCATGTAGACTTTGTTCCAAAGCTGGGGGTTTGGGGGTTAAAGCATTCATCTTTGTCCACTGTCTTGTTAGTTGGATTTGAAGTCTCCTTTCTCTTGGTGATGCTTTGTGCCTGGCAAGGAGTGTTTTAAAAGAGAGCTCTTATGACAAATGAATATTAGTACTTATATTTAGTGTCAATGCTTTCCTTTGATTTCATTTAATATGTGTCAGATTTCAACAGCGGTTGATGATAAATATGTCTGGTTATTTTTCTCCATAAACATACAAGTTACTAATTTCTGAAGAAAAAAAATGTGAGTCAACTAAATAAGCACAGGCACTAAAAGATCACAGCTGTGGGTTTGAAAACATTCAGTGATATTTGGTTGATATTGACCATTGCACAGTGGTGTCCTACATGTGTGCAGGTCAGAATCTCAGAGCGTTAATAATGATGTTAGATTTAATAAAAGTCAAAAGTCATTTCAAACATTTGAACATTTTCAAGAAATTGATTTTATGTTCCCTCTCTTAATGTCATTCTTGTTTACATTTTGCATGGTATATGATTTCCTGCCCACATGAGACGTTTACAGTTATTGATTTTGCGTGGAGGCTTTTGCCCTTTGAGATTCAAGGCAAATCAGTAGGAGAAATTTGAAACACATTTTATCAACAATTGCCCTTTCTGCCAGAATCTCTAAGGACACAATTGTTTTGGTCAGAGATTTTGTGCTCAGTCGAGGTTTATTACAGTATACCAGCTGGTCTATAAATAGAAATAATAAGTTGGTGACATGTTTGTGTATCTTTTGTATGTGTGCATGTGTGTGTGTTTGTGCGTGTGTATGTTTCGGTTTGGAATGGAGTGGTAGAGCTTCTATATCCAAGGTCAGCTACATGTCTTGGTGTGAATGAACGCATTTTCAGATGATTAAGAACGCCTGTATCAATAAACTGCAATGGGTATTTGTTGCCACCTAGTGGTTTCTTTTGAGCTAACTGAAGATAAAGGGTTGACCGGGTTCATCTGAGCATTACAGATAATGTAGTGCCCCTATATTTTGTTTTTAAAATGACTGGGAGTAAGCCTGCATGTTGTCATAACTTACCTGGCTTCCATCCGTGACAGTGTTTGTGCTGATCAGAGCAAAACCCAAAGTTCTATATTTGAGCATTGGAAACTCAGAAACACATAAAAGTCCAATTGAGATTGTAAATAAAAAGATCAAAGGAAGTCCACAAGTCTTCCACCATGCAACACTTGCAGTTTCTGGTGAACCTTGAAAAGAAGTGTGTTGGTGGACGTCGCTGGTGAGTAGTAAGTCCTTGCAATGCAAAAAGACTTCATATAATGGGTTATTAATAGGAAATTAATATTACATGTATGCTTTATTTTATGCATCTTATCCAGTCCAAATCCTGCAAGTCCTAAAAAATTGAATGTGCAATGTGACACACTGCAGAATCAGCATATGGAGATTTGCTGGATGGCAGCACAACATATGCAACCTCTGAAACTGCACCGCTAGCTGTGTTACTGGAAAGCAGGTCAAGAGACAAATGCTTTTCTGGCCTATTTACTAGATGTCTTATGTCATACGGAGTTCTGGACTCCATAATTTATTTTTAGGCCAAACAAATCTTCAAATCATATTCTAAATAAATCAGCATGGTGACAGGACCCCTTGTTTACATACAGCTCCATATATGGTGGCTCTGACTCCAGGTCCAGAACTATGGTGCTTCTTGTAATTCTACTACCACCGCCTTGGGTGCTTTTAGTGACTGCCAACACAGTGTGAGTGTGTGTGCACTTCAGCTGTGCGAAGCACCTCTTCAATATTTGGCAGCCTCTGGCTGTATAATGGGAGTCTTGATGTTCACAGATGGGAAAGTTGATCTGCTGACCTCTCCCAGGTCTCCTCCAAAGGCAAACATGATCCAAGGAAAATAGTTTTTCTTTGGCATCAATGCATTCCAACATTTCTCAAATACTATGACAGAAAATGTTTTCATACAGGCCTATAAGTTTAACAACATTCAAGTATTTACATAACAGACTTATTCATTAATTTCTTATTTAAATCAAATATATTAATATATGACTTAAAAGTTGTCTTAGTGTGCTGGAAAGGGTCCATGATTAAACAAAAAAAAGGAACGATATTATTTTAAAATTCATACTCTACTACTACGTTTTCTTTTGGCGACACCAGAAATAAATGTATCTTCGAAAAGTTCGTAGTCACCGATAGATGGCAGTAAACACACAGCGGTGCTCTCGCGATACTTGCGACGCCTACGTCAGTCCATGATGGCTGAAGATCCTGGCGGAACATTTTTCGATTTCTTTGTTATTTTTCACTCTTTCTCTCTACCTCCGATTGCCATAGAGACATGGCACGACTCGAAGGCCCGTTAAGCGTCCACAGATCACAGGTATCGACATGCCCAAGAAAGGGATCCGAAAACGGCTGAAATTCAAGGCCGGGGACGTTTGTTCGGAATCAGGTAGGTAGCATGACGTACACATTAGCCGGCAAGCTAGCACGCCCACCAGCCACTCTGCAGCCCACAGCTGACATGCTTTTACTTTGGTACTATGTTTAATTCCCTTATCCCTTTTTCCTCACTCTACCCTAGTGACAGTTTCTGATTATGCTGATGCCGATCCAGCCGTTGTGAAGTCGGGCAGGGTGAAGAAGGCTGTTGCAAATGCAGTGGAAAAAGAAGGTAAATGCCTCGTTCTGGATGATTTCATACAGTATAATGAAGTGATAATTCCTCTTTCCGCTGTGTGGAAAGACGTTCCAAAGTGCTCAATTTGACACGTTTATGTTTCAGTTAAATTGCTCTGCGGCCTGGAAGCATCTCAGGGTGCCGTGCAAGAGGTCCTCTCCTCTGCAGTAAGTGGTACAGCAGACACTTTAGACAGCAGTGATGACCAAGACCCCGAGGAAGAGAATGGAAATGAAAGTAAAGTGCGTCGCAAGAAGAAAAACAAGAGGAGAAAGGGTATTTTAATATATTTATTTTGAAAGATGGTTAGTTGTTGGTGGATCTCTAGACTTTAATGAAACTTTGTCTAAGCTTTTTAACTTTAATGTGGCATTGTTCATCGTTATTTCTTCCTGATTCATTATGCACTCAGGGCTGATGTACTTATGTATATTTCCCATTTACACAAAACACAACCTATTCCTTTGATTAATCTGGGTGTCGTTTTAGTCCACAGTACTGTAAAAGGGGACTCTGCATTTAGTAGTACAGTGATCCTACCTTGGTACCTTTCGACTGTAATGTTTGCATATTGGTCTTCACAGAGTGCAGTGAGAGCAGTGATGCGAGGGATTACCCAGTGGACATCTGGTTTTTACTGTCCTCCTATTTACGACCTGAAGATGTGTGCAGGTTTGCTCTAATCTGCAGGAATGCCTGGACTGTTACCTGCACTGCAGCGTTTTGGACGAGGCTCTACAGGAGGTGAGATGTTCCGACAGTGCTGCACCTCTAGCTACTTCTATACTTTACTTATTGAACAATGGATTTAATGGAACAAATTCAAATATTGTATTATTAACCTGTTTTCTCTTCTGTTTCTCGTTCAAAGACATTACATGATTGACATGGATCTGCCGTTTCATCTTCAGCCTGATTCTATTGACACGATGCGCTCTCTGAAGGCCTGTGTGATCCGCGCTCTCTTCCATATGTATGTGCCGTTCAGCTCGCGCATGTCCAAAATCCCTGCCCTTCCTGAATCCACACCCACAACCCTGCTCAACTCTAAGGTAAATCTCCCTATTATTTCTTCTAAAGCTCATGGAACTGGTTTCTGTAGATGAGTGATTAATGCAGACAGTTCTTCTCTCCCGTACATTCTGTTGCTCCCCTGACTGGGACCTTAACAGTGCCTCCTCTGTATATTTCTCTGTTGCAGTGTTTGCTATTGTGGGACAGAAAAGTGGTCGGGACTCGACAAGATGCGATGTGGGAGTTCAATTTCAAATTCTCGAAGCAGGTGAATCTCCGAAACGACATTCCTTTCCAAAGACCACACCTTTATTCGGCCAATTCTAACTTCTCTGTTGCTCCATGTTGCCTCCAATCTCAGCAGGTGCACAGTAAGAATGGCCGTGCCAATGGTCCTGCCAAGACTTTGAACACGCCTTGCCAGTACAAAGATGTCCACATAAACCCAGACTCTGACTGCTATGTGCTTCAAGTCACCACCCTAAACTACATCTTGACCCCTGTGGTCATGGGCATGACCCTCAGCCTGGTTAGTACTTTGACCCTGCAGCTTTAGGAGCAGTGACTTGTCGAGGGAGCGACACAGGAGCACTTTTTACTGTTGAGATGAAAAATGTTTTTCTCCTTAATCTGCTCTAAGCACATTTTAGCACGTCTGTCTCTGTCTTTGTTGTAGTTCACGATCAACGTGAGCACAGACATGCGACATCACCGCGTCCGCCTGCTGTTCCACGACTCGCCGCCCCAGCCGGGAAAGAAGAGAGGGGACCAGGGCGGAACCCAGGTGGTGCTGGATCCCGTGCACAGCGTGAGGCTCATGGACTGGTGGCATCCACAGTACCATCCCTCGCCCCTCTAACAAGAGGTCCTGGCCCCAAACTATCCAGACACTTCCGCAGCCTCGACACCTCCATGACCCTTAATTGAGCAGGATGTCCTCCACTCTTTCAGCACTTCTCCGTTTCAACCTTTTCTCACTCTAAAATCAATCCCATGTAGCAGTGGGTAATCGGTAAATAGAAAAAGAGAAATCCCACGGTAACTTTCCTCTAAGAAGTTTGACTTAGACATTTCTTTGGATTGTTAAATTTCAATTGTTAAAGCACTATGACGACATTGATATTGCCCGGCCCTACACACATAGTACGTGTGTGGAAAGAATACATTTGGAATTGTTTCATAAAAAAGATTTCTATTTAGAAGTCAGCCATTTTCCTACAAAGACGACCTTTTTGCACGTAGAATTGACATGTATGACACATTTTCTAGAAGAGTTTTGGAAACGCATTACATACATTTTCACTTCCTTTGTTTGATTCACTTGAAACTTTTCTCTTAAAATATCTTGGGTTTTTGCCTCAATATAAATCTTGAATGTGGTGCATCAAACCGTGATCATGATCATAATGTATTCCTCCATCACGTATGTACTCTGATCCAACTTGATATGTGAATAGTAACCACACAGCATCATGTTTCATTGAAGGGGCCAAAGAAATGATTTACCTCAGACGTCATGGTCTCATCTGCTGATATGAACATTTCCATCCATAACATTTGATTCACTGGATGACGTTTCGCTTGGCCAAGATCATTTGATACATCTCTACTGCCACCTTTGGAATCTCACTTTTAGACTTTGAATGGCTCCTCAAAGCGCTCTGTCTTATCTGTATTGAATGTGAAATGAATCATACCAGTTGTGCTTGAATACGTACTGTGCGGGGAGAGAAACCTCAGAGATTAATTTCATTTATCATGTTACTTCCTTTACACAGGCTGATCAGGTCCAACCTGGGTTAGTTTGCACACACATTGTGAAGGGAAAACATGTTTTCTTTTCCGTGACCACGTGTACAGTAGACCACTGATGGGAAACAGCTTTGTTTTCTGGAGCAGCAGTCTGTGGCTGTGTTGGGTTTTTGTCTAGTATTATCAAGTGGGAGTTCCATTGGTAAACTTACTGCACTGAAATAAAAACTGCCTGTTGAATCAGCCTCCAGTCTTCTGTCATGGGTTAGACCACAATAACATTTACTTTGCATTCATTGTGCTTTCACTGGGTACTTTTTTCTAACTTTGCATCTACATTATGGTCTTACTAGGTACTTTTATTGATGACAGACAGCAGTCATTGTCAGAGTCAGTGATCCTGGTCTGGGTCTCGTGTTGCCGATTGTTCTCATTCTCTGTATAAATACATCTGTTACTTGCTGATGGTGTACTTGTAGTATACGAGTACTTTTCTGTGGCCAATAACACAAGGTTATAATGCACTTGCTGGAAACCTGACAGCCTGATAGGCAGCAGCACCTGTGCATGCATTGTCAAGACACAGTAGACCTGTATGGTAGAAGGTATGTACTGTATGTGTGTGTTCTGTTGAGTTTAACCTATCCTAAGTAGGACCTGGTGACCAACTGCAGATCTGCAGCCTAGTGCCTCATTGGCAGGAGTAATCAACCTAATGCAAATGATGGTTGGTGTTTTGGATAATAATGCAAACATTCAATTCTTGTTTGGAACATATTCGTGGAGCAGAGTTACTACAGAGTTGAGGCTATATGAAGAGTGATGAGAGGTTCAAAAGGAAACTGGATTTATGTTCACAGCTGACCACGTCTACTCAAATGTCCGGTATTCCATCAGGGGGCGCCACAGGGTCCCACCAGAGGGGCGAGTAGCACCGTTTGAGAGCCCGTGTACCGGATAGTACATGAATGTGTTCACTCCCTCCTCACCTACTCATTCACACACAATTAATCACGCACACGTGCGACCGCACAGTAACTCTTTTACTCTAACGCTAAAACTCAAAACCACAAAGTGAAGCTCTCCTCTCTGTCGTCTTGGAGGTATTTTTTGCCACAGTGCCGCTTGCACTTCGCAGTCAACAGGCACCACGTCATCCTATGAAAATACTCTGCCGGGACTTTATGGAGACTACATTTCCCAGCAGCCCCGCGCGCTCTGTCATTGGCGGTCCGCGTTGACACCACGCTCGCTGGCTCGCGGGCACAGGTGACCGCAGACGCTCCGGGCAGTGACAACATCTCGACGGTCCAAACGAAAACAAATCTGCCAGCGAAGTGGCGGCGGTTGCGTGTGTCGCAGCAGTGTGTGGATTTCTAAAGACTCTAGAGCCTTTTACTTTCGAGTTTCCCCGCAGACGCGAGTTTGTCCTCTACTTGTTCCGGGTAGTTTAGGATAATCTCGGAGCGCACGGGACTGGCACACACTCACACACGCACTTTTGGTGGAGACTCTTGACTGCGTTCTGTCTGACCTTCAGAGCGGGTAAGTGATCTTTCAGCTCCGCCACTCCGGACAGATTCTGCAAAACCGCCCCCGAAACGACCCACACCACTCCGACATTTAAGTGCGCATTGCATGCAACGCATTAGGATTTATTTGAGATTCAAGTGAGCAATTTAACCGTAGCCAGTCAGAAACTATTTCATATTTGGAAATGTGATGATTTATTTGCAATATATGTAGTAAAATATGTACTAGACAGAGACAATGTATGTGGCGAAGAAGGTTAAACACTTTCATCGTTTTCTAAACTTTTTCTATGATGCTGAAGCATCAGATCACGGCCATACTTGTTAAGCGTGTGTCGCTTAACTCTTTTCAGACATTAACTATGATTTATGTAGAGAATACATTTATGTAGACTGAGACACGAGCTACACGAGTGAATGTGAAACTTAAGAACGAAGTAATTATCCAAAGGATTTTCTTGTCCTTGCCAGGGGAAATATACTATTACGATGAATAATTAGGTGCAAAGCATTTGCTGGTATATGGCAGACGGCACTGTAGGCTATGTAAGGTTCAACATACCAAAACTCGGCCTACTCGATTAACGTTAATAATGCAGGCATGGCGGCTAACTGACTCCACAGAGGAAGAAATGTCCAAAATATGTGAAAACCTTCCATTAGTGTCAACAGTGGTTCTGTGCATGGAGAGTTGACCTTATAAGCTGCAGCCAGGCTGGTATCAGTAACGACACCTCAGCCACACGGCTCGCTGCTATGTATAAGCTGTGACTGTATATAAACTGTGTCGTACTCTGCTTATGTAACGAGTACTTTGTTGGAAAGTCCTGCTTGGAGCCAAACACAAAAATAATAATGAAGGCATCAGTGGCCTCTGAGCAGAGTTGGCTTTATTTACATGCTGTGTGTTTATTATTAGGTGTGTGTCTGTGGCTGTGGTGCCTTAACTCTACCCACTAGTGAAAGATCTGCGGTCTTCTTTAAACGGCTTAAACACTGACCGTTTTTGTCTCTGAGTGGCATTATAAATATTTATTTTAGATTTTATTTGTAATCCTCCTGTCCTGGTTATTTAGCCACACCACAACATGATTTATAATCAGGCTGTAGTTGTAATTCTTTATTCTTATGAGTGCTTTTAACAATTATTTAAACGGTATTAACTCATTTTGGCAACGTCCACCTTACCTTTGTCTTCTTCTGGTATGGTAAAGATACGTTTTTAGTTTCTCAACGACCAATCTGCTTTGAGGCCGTGTTTGTGTCTATTTCTGTAAACCTCATGTCACACCTACAAAATGTTTGACGGTTGACCCCGGTCCCCAAACCGCTGACCTCGCTGCCCGGCTATCGTTCGTCAGAGAGCAGAATGAGGTTCAGAGGTCGCTCCGAGTTTGATAGCTTGTCGCACTGATGCGTACACGACTTCTTTAGAATTCTCTGCATCCTTTTATTGATCTTTCTACTTTAACTTTAAGAGCATTTACAAGATTTCTCCGATACACTCTAGGACTACACTTCTATCTCTGACAATACAGTAGGAAAGCCTTAAGAATTATTCTAACTATTCCCATAAACTATGTGTTGTCTATTGACTACATTATAGCATCTGCAAGGTGCTTTATCATTTATAAATATAGATGGAGATAAATGTCAGCATATGTAAACATTCAGAAAAACATCACGCCTTGATTACTTGTGAACTTTTGTTTAGAATGTGTGAAAAAGAGGACGTAAGCTCTATGCCTGTAGCAGTGTTTCCAGTAACCTTCACAGGGAAGTTGCACAGGATTACTGAGGTCAATCAAACAGAAAGAGTCACCGTGTTGAAAGACAAGCGTGTCCACCTCATTACCCTCACTGAGACACACCGCACTGTCAGAGATATTTCCTCTGTTTTCACCAGGACACACACACAGATGGACATACATATGCATAGGTCAAAGATACTTTGATCCATGGTGGTCCACAGAAAGAAGTGGTAGTGTTGTTGTTGTTGTTTTGTGGTGTTTTGGCCGTATTGTAGGGCTGTTTCTCACTTACAGAATCATTAGTGATGATGTGAAGGAGTTCAACAACAACCATGTCACCACAAGGTTCATTCTGAATTCTCTCTCTCTCTCTCTCTCTCTCTCTCTCTCTCTCTCTCTCTCTCTCTCTCTCTCTCTCTCTCTCTCTCTCTCTCTCTCTCTCTCTCTCTCTCTCTCCCTCCCTTTTTCAGTGTCAGATAATCTTTAATGATTCTATAATGATGAGATAAAATGTGGACATAACCTGTTGTGTGAGATCTTAATCTCATTTGGTTGTCAACCTTTTTTGATGTTACATCAGGAGGTTGCCAATCAACAACAGTGCAAAGGGACAAAGTCAAATCATTTTAAACCATTATTTGTGATGTATTTGTCACAGGACTGTTCAGAATTTTGGTTGTTTCTTGTGCGATACTTGTGCAGGTTCTTGTGTAGTTGTGCTTTGGTGATGTGTGTGTGGCCCGTGTGAGTTGGAGGGTTTGCCATGGCGTCTTGGTTAAATGGTGGGTTATAATGCGTGGCGCAAGATGCTTAATCTGATGCGTCACGTCACAGCTGTTGTTTTTTATGATCAAAAAAGGTCATAAACATCATAAAAATAAGTCAGCTAGTCGGTCAGCATTCAATGTCCAGGTCTTTTCCTCTTTGACCTGACCTGAAAATAACTCCACTGGCCAGAGGTATTGTTGTGGACGGGACGGATGCATGCAGCGCGGTCAGAGGGGGCAACAGGGTACACTCGGTGCAAAAGGGGTCAATAAACACACAGAGCTGTGAGGTCACTGTCAGCAAGGTCAGAGGTCATTGGCCAGTATGTAGAGCAGTGGTGACGCTTGACTGACTGATCGCACTTTCTCTCCAATAGCACAGCTGCACTCTGCTCAGTTGTCCAGCAAAGGGAAAACCAGCTCAGGTTTCAAACTCCAAAGCATTCTCTGGAGCGTCGATTGTTATGGACTGACACCTGGTAATTCTTCTAATTCAAATCCTTATCAAAACACCAGCCAGGAAAACAATGGTATTCCTGTCGCGGTGTATTTGTGTGTTCAAGAGAGTGTGACACGTACAACTTGTCCACCCCGTAACAGTGCACAAATTAGCTCAGGCGTCGCATCCTGTTTGCCGTGTGTACGGAAAAGTGGTCATATCTTCAGCCTCATTGGATCCATGTCCGCTTGGAAGTGTTGGTGATGGGGTTAATTCTCTTCGGGTAAACAGAGGCACATACGCACATCCCTGGGTGGATGGGCCCAGTAGGTGTACTCTAGTGTGAAAGAGCATCAGGTGTCTGTAAACACAGCTTCACCCCCTCGGCCATATGTGCCGATTTTCCCAGAGTTTCAGACCTGGGTTCTCTCGGAGAAATACGCTCAGTGACGATCTGTCTTTGTGACACACTGGAATGCCCACACAGGAAAACAACACGCTGCTCTCTAAAGGTTCGGCATTTTCTTGAAAATGTACACAGAATGACAATGTTGCATGTGATTCGGCAACAGGACCCATGATCTAACAGAGGTGAGCGTGGGTGGGACATTTGAGGCATGTGCTGAATGTGTGACTCCACTTCCTCATCTTAGCCCCATCCCACTGTCTCAGATCCTCTTTTGACTGACAGACGGCACTGATGCTCTTACTCAACTGTCCTGTGCGTGTATGTTCGTGTTTTGTACTACAGAGGTGTTGCGCTTCCAATATCACTGGCCTTTATTATGCCTTTTGTTATTATGTACCTTTTGTGACTGTTTTTAAATATACTTCAGTAAGAGGCGAGAGTCGTAATTTGGGCTTAGATAGGTCTTGTCTAGTTGTGTAGTTAAATCAAAAGTGCGAACATCTCTGGGGATTTCTCAGTGACTTAAAAAGGGACACTACCAATTTTACAAAACAAATTTACGTTGTTCCTCTTGGGCAGTGGCAATCAACTGTGTAAAGTTCATGAATTGAACCTCTGTGACATCACAATGAGTTTTAAAACTTTTATATAATCAGTTGAAAGGGCACAACGTCTAGGAGTGGCTGTAGATTTCATGCCTGCCACGTTTAGCTCCGGGCCAGTTTCACAAAAGCCTTTAGTACGGTTGTTTTAAGGCCAAATATGCAGTGAGCGCACATCACATGCTGTAAAATTGTCGTGGCCCCCTGTAAACTCCTTTTCTCTATGCACAGGGTGAGCAGTCCGCCACGATTAAGCACACCTTAGAAACCACAAGGATCTCAGGAGCTGCGGCACTCTGGGTTTGTTGACATTTTTACGGGACGATCCCTGGCCCGTCTGTCTGTTAGTCATAGGCAGGGCCGAGTCTTCTGCAGCGGAGATACAGTTCAGTGATGTAGCATAAGTCGGTGCGTGCCTCTGTGTAAAGCCGCAGCATTCCTATGTCAGCACTGTTTAATCAAACACCGTCCCCATATTTGGTCAGAGGGAAGCAATTGGATGATGATCGAGCCTGAACAGGCTACTGTCCCAGAGCGGTGTCTCTCAAACACACATGCACCCGCACACAGGCTTACACACATAGGTAAACTTAATTTATTGATGATCAGCCTCTTGACCTCAACTTCACCCTGCTCTATCTCTCTGCCCCTCACTCGTTTGCTCGCTCTCTCACTCTCTCCTCTTCAAATGTCTGCCGGGGCATATTTTTCATACTTAAGAGTAATTAGTTCTCCGGATGAGAGTAGGAGAGAGAGATTGGGAGGGAGAAACACTGAGGGGGACTGGAATTTGCTAAAAAGGGTCAGAGTTCTGTGCATGATGGCAGCAAGAGTGGAGTAGAGAATGTGTGTGAGTGTGTGTGTATGTGTGTGTGCGTGCTTCTTCTTCTGCCTTATCTCCAAATCTATCTCCCAAATGCCTGCCATTCCATGTTTCAGTGAATGGTGACTCTCACCCATGCAAAGAGAAATGCTGTGAAGCTGGTTGACTAGGTCCAACTAGTCTCTCTCTTTCCCGCTCTCTCGGCCCCCATCCCTCTGTCTGTTTGTGTCTCTCTCTCAATCCCTTACACACACACACACACACACACACACACACACACAGCCTCTGCCTTAGATTGAGTTTGTCATTGGAGATGACAGGTGATATATACGGATAAACCTCATCACAGCAAAGAGCAGCTGGCTGAACACCCATGAGCCCGGCAGTAGGTCATGTCAGGTCATATAAAGTGACACTTGTTATGTGAGCGTTATAAGTATTTAAATTGTTTGAGCAGCGGTCTTACTCTAATAAAAGTAGATATTTCAGACACATCAGGCTTGACACGGCCTGTAAGCACCATGTCAATCAGCATATGCGTTGACCTCTGCTTTGCCAACTGGTGGTGTTGCCTAGCCAACGATTGGTCGATGTTGTCAAAATGTAAAGTGACAAAATCGTGAGAGCGTCGCAGGCTTTTCCCTATTGCAAGTTTGACTTGAACTTGTCGATGGTGCTTGAAGGCCCTTAGGTCAGACATCACTCTCGCAACAGACACACACAGCCAGGGTCCTCATCTAGAGTATCTGATTGCTGCCTTGGCAAATGAGCAAGTTAACGACAGGAAACTGGCCTGCAAGGTATGTAGAGAGGGGCTCGGGTGTGTGTACATGCTTACTTGTGCGTGTTTGAGTCCTGCGTGCTCCTAAGGCCATTGTTAAGCGAGCACAAGGCCGTCTTGGTCAATGATCATGCCTCCTACACAGATGGTTTGTGATTGGCCAGACTTGACAGGAACACAGATTTCCCAACCAATAAGCTCGAGGCCTGCAGGGGTCCTGCCCTCTGGACCAAAATAACCCAGTAAATACACTGCGGGCACTATGAAAACTGGAGCCGGCCCAGTGTCGAATGCTTTGTGTACAAACAAGGGATGCTTGTCAGTTGGCTAATGTTGAACCATGCTGGCCAGTGTTCTCCTCTGTTGTGATAGGCACAGCTAGCCGAGGCGTTTTGATACCAGTGTGCGTGTCTGCGTCCGGGGATGTGGAATGGCACAGTATGGTAGCGTGGGCGGAGGGATACAAAGGGCAGTTTGGTTAAAAGGACAGAACTCCGAAAACTGACTCAAATCTGAATTTTTTTGATATTTAAAATGGATTTTTGTCAAAGCAGAGACGACACACACAAACGTTTTGATGAAGGCCTTGCACTGGGACATTTTGAAGCGTGTCGAATCTTTTTACCAACAAAACTGCCTTACCGGTATTATGTTTGAGTTGTGGGGCAGCTCACCAATCTGTTGTAAGTTTATCCTACAATAATGAGGAATGAGCTGGTTTCAGTTGTGGTTCTGCGAGTTCATCCAGAGGAGTGATACTAATGTTTTCATCTTCTGGATCCTCTCTGCGTCAGCCTCATTTATTCTCAGTGCTGACTTTGCTTTGTGATATCACAGCCCTGACCTCTTTATCAGCAGGGAGTCATCGTCTTTGTGTTGAGCTTTTCTTGCTTTGTTGCCTTAGAAGACTTGTTTTTTTGAGGGACGTCCTCGTTCCGGCCTGTGTTGGATGGTGGGTGACGCGCTAGATTTGTGTATTTCTGTGCGTGTACGTCCGGGCACAAATGCTAAGAGAGAGGGAGGAGATGACAGAGACACTGTGTCTGAGTGAATCACAATGCCACTTCTGTTTCTCGTAAACACAACACTTACTGCACGCTTCTTCAGGGGAAGTCTTATTTTTCAACCACGAAGCTTCAAGTCATCGGTCTGTACAGGGCGAGCAGCCAGTGATGGTGATGTAAACGTAGAGTCATATAGGTGGGAAATAATGGAAGCGACACAGATGATGAGGATGACTGCTCCCACAGAGGGTTTATTTAAAGAAGGTGGAGGCACCACCAGGTGGAGCTAAATACTCAGCTTCAGAACTAGCACTTTGTTTACCTGAATACAGGTATGTGTGTGTGTGTTTGTGGCTTTGTAAAATGGTGTTCTGTTCTCTTGCCTCCTTTAGATAGAATAAAGAATACGTATAAGAAATCTCCTAAAGGCACAAAGTCACATGACTGTTAGCTGTTGTGATTCAGTGCTCTGTGGTTTCAGATTGACCCACAACCATTTCTATCTCTTAATAACTCAGTGACTGTTTAAGTCATTTCAACATGTTTCCCTTTTGTGGAATGTCAATTTCATTTAGTCTTATCAAATGTCTGACTACCATTGAGTGTCTAAATAAACCTGGTTAACCTACAGTATGTCTTTGTTATCAGTACTGCATGTAGTGATGGTATACAGTGTGACTAAGTGTTTTTGCTTTCCAAACTTTGTGTTCATTTGCAATTAAAGAGGTACAAAACATTGCTGATTCATTCTGACATTTCATAAAAGCACACGGGATACATACATGAAAGTGGTAGCGAGGGTTCCGTGGAGTTTACCGGGTATAGGGCCCCCCTTTGTTGCCGCAGACTACAACACTGCTGATTTAGGGGAAGAGTAGGAGGCGGGGGAGGAGGGATGGGAAGCTGAGTTGGTGGTGAGAAGGAGGGAGGAAGGAATAGTGACTAAGACAGTCACTCACCCTGCTGTAACTCCTTCTGTGAGCGAGGGGGGGGGGCGTGGCGTCACAACCGGTGATCAGACACACGCCTGTCGCTCGGGCCCCGGACGACACACTCCGTCTCTGTCTCTGTCAGTGTGAATCTGTGTGTGTGTGTGTCTGTAGGAAGCACGTGGAGGAGCTGAGTTTTCCTGGATACACTATGTTGTTGTCGTTGGGATAGCTGGAGAGTTTCTTGCTCTTGGTAAGGACTTACGTGCTTGCAACGTGAGTGTGTGTGTGTTTGTCACCACCAGGATGCTGAGTGTGATTCAATCTCGGCGCCACCCACGCTGATTTGATATTGAATGAATTATGAAATGTTTGTATCTGGTAGACTTTGGGTGAATAGCAGCTGTTTTGAAAATTCTTACACTAGTGAATTTAATGATTCTACATCTGTGCCTCAACCTTTAAATAACTCTAAAGAATACTTTGCTTGTGTTTCTAGACTTCTGACGTTCAGTACAGATTTGTTGTGTTTGCAGTCAAATGCAGGCAGAGAAACAGAGGGATGGACAGTTTGATTGCGTAATCATCGTGCAATCTGTGGGGCGACATAGTTGCCAGTAGTGCAACTGTACTACTATTACCACTGTAACTCCTGGATGTACTGTGTGTCACATGTCACAAGTGTCCTAATGTAGATGTCGTCCATCAGCGTGGTGTTACTGCAGACGGAACAGCAGCATCTGTCCATTTATGTCATGCGATGCCCGTGTCATTCTGAAGGGGCCGTAGTATAACTCAGCGTTAAAAGGGATGATTTATGTCTTAACCTCTGCTAAGGAAATGTGGTATGAAAACACCCTTTGTTCCTCCTCTGGGTCGCAGGCACAGGAAGTTGCTTCACGTCTGACATCAGGATTTGTCAAAGCTGATAGAAAGGGAGGGCGCGAAATGTTGTGTTGTGGTTATCATGGATGATGCCTGGTGTCATTTGCTTGTGTGTGTGTGTGTGTGTGTCTGTGTTAAAGCAGTGTGAATTAAGCAGGACTGAGTTGTCAGATACACCGTCCCCTGGTGAGGGTCTGTTGTTGTCGGCTATATATAGGCGGCATGCGGGAGGTGCCGGCATCACACACACTGATGATAAGTTTTAGTGGTTGGCCGTCATGACCTTGAAAAATGCGGTTACTGAGCAGAAACGTTTTGCTGACCGCAGTTTAGAGACACGACAGGGGCTTCTACGTGTTCATTATGCCTGGATTTGTATTAATAAAGGCTGTCATATTTCCAACATTCAGTCCATTTCATTTAAAAGGAACTTCTTCATGTCAGATAGATTTGAGTGAAAACCCGAGTTTTCTCACCTCGGCCCCTGAGCAAACATGATGCATCAGCTGCAACCACTTGTAGCAAATTAAAGTTAACACCAAGGAACCACTGAGAATATCCTCTCTACACACACACACACACACACACACACACACACACACACACACACACACACACACCATGGTCTGTTGCTTCCCTTGCTTCCGCTATGGAAAGTTTTCTCTTCTCTAAACTCTTCAATGTGTTTTGCACACCTGCTGCTTCCCGTCCACACTGAACACACCACTGCCTCCCAGTGTGTGTGTGCGTGTGCGTCTTCAGCTACTATATTTACTTATTGTGTATAATATCTGTTTATCCTGTCTATCATTTTCATTTTCAGACATTTGTTCAATTAATAAGCATGGTTCTCTCTCTCTCTCTCTCTCTCTCTCTCTCTCTCTCTCTTCCTCCATCACCTCTCTTCACTGCTTTACTTGCTACTCTTATCTCCGCCTCACTACCTCCCTTTGCAGATTGCCATCTACTATCTTCGGGGCGGCCAGCAATGTAGTCAGCAGCAAAGGCAGACTGTGTCCATCTTTGTGAAACATTTCCTCTTAAACAGGTAATTGTCTATGCTAGTGTGTGTGTGTGTGTGTGTGTGTGTGTGTGTGTGTGTGTGTGTGTGTGTGTGTGTGTGTGTGTGTGTGTGTGTGTGTGTGTGTGTGTGTGTGTGTGTGTGTGTGTGTGTGTGTGTGTGAGACCACAAACAAACCTGCCACGTTGGATCCTACACACCACTTAATGTGCTGACTAATTTCCAAGTAGCCACATCGGCTGTAATTGGTTCAGATGTGAGGTGGGAACAGGAAGATTTTTTATAGCTTAAGGAAGATTAGTTACCAGACGTAGGTGTTTGAAAATGATCTGACTGTCTGCCCGCCCAACCTCTTGTCTGCCTGCCTGCCAGTCTGTCTGTCTCACTGTCATTCAGCATAGCCATGTGGAACAGTTTGGTGTTTTATGTCGCTAAGGGATACAGCTGTTTGAGTGTGTGTGTGTGTGTGTGTGTGTGTGTGTGTGTGTGAGTGAGACCAAAGGAGAAGGGGTAAGGACCTCATAGTTTTCATACCAGCCTTGTCACACAATCCGACCAGTGTGTATGGCCGTGTATAGGTATGGGGGATTATTACCACTGCTGTACTATTTACAACAAGCTGGTGAAGAGCCTACACAAGAGCTAACAAATGTTCAAACACATACATGCATACCTTTTATGATAAGCACCTAAACACCTCCCCCTCTTCCATACACACACACACACACACACACACAAACTGTATATATACACACCAACCAAAAAAGAAAAAAACAACACAGCTCAGGGGAACGGGGTGTTCCTGGAAAGGGGAACAGAGAGCAAAGAGCGTTATTTTAGTCATTAGATCAGGCAGACAGACAGCTTAATGCGGAAAGGGTGTGTCTGCAGCGTGTGTGTGTAATAAAAATGATTTGAAAATAAATCCAAGGCATACCTGTCTCTAATGACTTGGAATGTAGAGCCTACAGATGAGCGATAGAGTGACATTTATGTTGAACAGGTGTTGGGTGATGGGTTTTTCTGATGGCCTCATGTTGGGGTGATTTTTTTTTTGTGTGTGTGTGTCTGTTTATCTAGGCCTGACTCAGAAAAAACTATTGTCCATTTTTGTTCGCCTCTACCATGTCTCTAAAACCTCTGCACCTGTGTGCATGTACATATACACTTTTAACGTGTGTGTGTTGGCTGTTAAAAAGACCTTCTTGGCATTTCTAAAAATACACACTCAGCAAATTAACACCATGTCTCTGACCACAGGTGACATAGCCCCACACTGCTCCCCAGTCTGTGTGTGTGTGCGCGTGCACCTTACAGTATGTTTGTACTGCTGTGTTACACTGCGTAGGAACCAACTATGAGTTCAGAATGTGCCTGCTGCACAGTATATCTATGTTTTCCTTGTTTTACACACCTTTGTCTTGTATTGTGGCGCGTTCGTGTGGGTTTCTTACCGTATGCGTTTGTGACTAATCTGTAGCACAATCCAGAGTTAACCCCTGACCCGGCCTTCCTCCGCTCAGTGTCTTCCCACTGGCTGTCAGTGTTTGAAGTGAAGGAGTTGTGACATCACAACGTCGGACACACAATGGCTGCAGTGTGGTTGTACTGCGTCACAGAGGCCTGCTGAGCCCAGTGGATGCCAGGCAATGGGAGGGTCCATGTGGGAGATTATGCTGCCTGGTAGCAGTGTGTCACCATACGAGATCAGGAAATCAGATCCTGTTATCCTGTCTGTGTGTAACGTACAGTCTCTGGTGTTTTAGAAAGTTACATGGTCGTAAGTACACAAGGCAGGCCCCACATCTGGAGGTGGGGAATTTCACAAAACCGTTGCTGAATTCCAGACTTTATTCACTCAAGCGTTGCCCAGTGCAACTGATATGCAAATGTTGAACCTCTCATATTGTGTATGGGCTTTAAACAGCATTTCGGTTTTCAGGCTTGGTTAAGCAAATATCATTCTGGTTGTTCCTTAGCAGTAGAATTGAATAAGACATGATTCTGTATACTACTCATGAGAAGAGGAAATATTGCAGTTCATGGCAGTGAAGTACTTCTGCCCAGAAAGGAAAATGCTATATTTATGTTTTACGCATATTTCTTACTCAACGCAGCTCATTCATGGTGGTCAGCATTGCTTATAATACAAACAGACAAGCAGTACTACATCTGTAACATTCACAGTGAAGATGGTTGAACATGTTGATTTAGCAGGCAGGGACTGAGACTGAAAACCAAATGGGAACAAAATTTCAATGTCATCACTTTGCATAAAAAAGACCCTAAGTTACCTTCAGGGGCAGTGGTTTTCATGCCTGCATGGAGGGACTTTACATTACATTACGATCATTTGGCAGACGCTTTTATCCAAAGCGACTTACATTACAGTTACCACCCTTCGCAGAGGGGGGAGCAATTGAGGGTTCGGTGCCTTGCTCAGGGGCACCTTGGCAGGGGCTCGAACCGGAAGCTCTACCCACTGAGCCACTGCCTCCCACTTTATCTGGGTAATGACAGCAGCTACCCCTCTTCCTATACATTCCTAATGTCCAATGACTAACCATAGTAATAGCTAATAGCATCTGGGTTATGGCCTTTATTTCAATGGACATGGAAGTCCCCTTTATCATCCAGTATGTTTTTTTTTTTTTTTGTGATCACTTATATTTAAGAGCTATCTAAAACAACATTTTATGTCTATAGGAGATGATTTTGAGCTGTACAGTGGCGTGCACGCTGCCTTTGAGTCCTTTTGAGTGGAAGCGTCCAGCAGCACGCAATCGTCTCTAGCTGGCATTCCTACCAACCGATTGAGTTTGGAGTTGTAATCACCCCATATGTCAGACTCTAAAAATACACTGCAACATTCCATCACTGTGTGCATGCAACAGTGTGTGTGTGTGTGTGAGTGTGAAAAAGGCTATTACAGGAGGGAGCTCCAAATATTGGCAGGGCGTATGTAAGTTGTTCTAACGGCATCACTTGTGAGCTTTAGAGGAAAATGCTGCGGTGATTAAGTGTGTCTGCACCATTCATGTATGATAGAATAGCATTTATTCACTCCACACTTGCTGTAGTGTGGAGTCAGCCTTTGCCAGAGTCCAAGTTATGATGTGTGTGTGTTTCAGTGTGTGTCCCTGCACGAGTGTGTGTTATTATGTGGGCCAGCCAATGGGCACAAAGCGGGCAGTGTGTGCCCCCTCGGGTGCTGAAATGTACACTTTGGACAACAAGCGGCTTCAGTCCTCCTCAATAGGAGCTGCCCTTCTTATTGTACCTCACGCACAATGAGCTTTTCTCTCCCTCCCCGTCTCTCTTTATGACCATGTACGGACGGACGTGTCTCTGATGAGAGGTTGGTGGCTTCTGGTCCTGATTGGTTGTTTGGTCTCTGATGTCTTCTGTAATGAGTCCTAATGAGCAGAGACGGTAGAACAGAGTAGAAACCTGGACTCAGGTGGTTCCCACCTCAAGTCATGCAGGCCATAAATATGTGTCATCGCAGAAGGGGAACTGTCAGTCCTGTGGGAGTACCCACTGTGTGTGTGTGTTTGTACATGAACATGTTGGCGTGAGAGAGAACAGGATTGTGTGTTGTGTTAACGGGGTGAGGGTGTTCCCCATCGTACGCCTGCTCACATGATAGCGTAACAACAACAAGACCACATGACACCCACATGACCTCTACGCTGTTGCCGTGGTAGCCAGGGGACAGAACATGTTATTGCTAACCTCTCCTGGGCTCATGAGAGCACCACGTTTAGCACCACTCTGTGACGTTAGCCTGGGGATGCTGTCTGTTTGTTGATGCTGCAGTTTAGATCATTTAATTCTGTGAATTATGTATCAAACATTACAGGTCAAAACATAAAAGTGATAGTTACAGTGCCACCATCAGACTGACGGGAACCTGAATTTAAGGGATTCTTCCCTGGATCACAACCAACCTGCCAAAGTGTCATGGAAATCACTCACTGATGTTTTTGACTAGTCCTGCTGACAAACAGACAAAGGGGTAAAAACATCCAGTAGCCTTCTTCTATGTTTTGATGGTTCCTGTCCCTGCAGATGTGGGACCTCTGATATTTGGGGAAGACAAAAAATGTTATTACTTACTAACCAACTAACCGACAAAGGTGATGCAACAGGTCTGGAATGGATGTTTGTACCCCTACTTAATAATCCCGCTCTTAATAGATTGTCTGTGCACTTGTCTTCTACTTTTTGTCTAAAGGTGTCCTTCCCTATGTGAGACTTTGTTCGCTCTCTCTTGGTTTTGCCCTCTTACCAAATTCTCTCGCTTCCCCCTATCCTTCTCTCTTCCCCTCCACAGTTCTCTCTACCTCTCGGGCTGGACTGCGGTGCAGTGACGTCGGCTCGCCCTCCCCTGCCCCCTCGCCCCCCAGCGATGGCCTCGCGCATCGGTCTGCGGATGCAGGTAGAGCACGTCGACCTCTCACCAGCATAGATACAGTATATACTTTGCGTTAGGGTAAATGGGAGATGACGCACAGATTCCATGCTCTTTTGTTGTGTCATTTATTTAAAGGACAGCCGCACAGTCAACCCAGAATAGATGTGATGATGCTACTCGGCCATTTAAAAAACCATGATATATTAACTGTCGCCAGTGTGCAACAAGCTATCAAAACCAGAAAGGAAATCGCACACCACAGTCAATGTATAGGTTCAAAATGGTTAAATGAGCATTCCTGTGATGTGTGTGTGTGTGTGTCCCTAGCTGATGCGAGACCAGCTGCAGCAGGAGGAGCAGCGTGAGCGGCAGCTGCAGCAGAATGCAGCACTGGCATACATGCAGCAGCGCATGGCGGGGCCACCTGCGCCCTCTCCAGCCATCACAGCGCCGCAGCACTACCAAAGCATGCAGGTGCCTGTGGAGGTGCTTAAGGTCAGTGTAAGAATGCAGCCCCGCGTGTTTGATCATGACTGATTTATACTCGGAAGCTTGGAAATGGCTTATCAGGAACGGGGGAAGGATTTGGGTTAGGGAAAGCAACAAAAAAAAACTTCCACAGGGATTTGCAGGTTGATCTGTTGTGGTACCAAGCACAGAATTCCCTCCATGCCTCCATATACTCGTTTTTTCAGGCCGTGCGTGAAACACATTTGAACGAGAGGACATGGGGGGTGTTTTGTAGGCTGACTCATAGGCTCTCTCACAGGGAATATTAGAGAGAGAAAGCAATTTGATTATTTAAAAAAAAAAAAAGGAGACGGGACAGGACAGACAGGATTGATGTAGACAGTTTGACGTTAGACAGGGACAGATAGTGACGGTTTGATTCCAAACATGCCTGCGTGTGTTCTTATCTTTGCCGCTGTGTTTGTGTGTGTGTGTGTGTGTGTCTGTGAGTTTGTGCAATACTCAGTGGCAGCATTACCTGTGGAGTACTTTGATCTGTAAAATTGTGCAATGTGAAGAAATTGAACTGTTGATTGAAAAGTTCCTGGTTCATTTGATTTAATCCTGGTGTTGCTTATGAAACAGATGGAGTGTTGGAGGGACGAGGAGTTGAATGATATGCAAACATTTGCAAAATGAGTAGAACTCATTGTTGTACTTTTCCTGCTGTATGTGCTTTTCAGCGACTCTATTTGTTTTTGATCAAGACAGATTTCGTAAAATTATACTAACGGATGCTATTAAACTCACAAAGCCACAAAAGGGGATCAGTAATGGAGAAAGAATTGGATCAATAAGCAATCAGTCATGGACTTAGAACTGACAACATCCTGTCATAATGTCCTTCACACAGGTGCAGACGCACCTTGAGAACCCCACAGACTACCACATCCGCCAGTCCCAAAAGCAACAGGTGAAGGAGTACCTGTCCACCACCTGCGCCACCAAACAGGTACATGTCCGTCTGTCTGTCTGTCTGCTTGTCTGCCTCAGCTCTCTGCCATAGATGTGTTTGTGTCTGTGTGTGCAGATCACCTTGTTTCTTGGACCAGTGGCGCGTTCAACCACCCACATATAACACAGCAATACGTCTCCGTCTCCGTCTTCCTCTCCGTTTACCCCACCTCCTCCCCTGTCCCTCTCTGTCCTGTCTCCAGACGGTCCACGCCGTAGCGGGGGTGATGCGGCCCTCTCCTCCCCCCTCCATGGGACCCACAGGGGGCTCAGCCTCCGCCCCTCCTCCCCCTCTGCACTCCCCGCACATGCACGCCGAGCAGCACATGACTGGAAACAGCGCCCCCAACAGTCCGATGGCCATGCTCAACATTGGCACAAGCCAGGAGAAAGAGGTAAGCGTGGGCAGACGTGTCGTAAACATTCATCCTTGCTCCTGGCAAAGTGTCGCATTCAGCAACAATATGACTTGATTACACTCAATATAGAATTATGAGGATTGAAGATTACCCCGCGCTGAGGTTATGTCCACACTTTACAGAGGCATCATAATCATTTCACTGCTTCTCAGTTGGCAGAAACACTGTTTATGTAAATGTTTAGCGTGTACAGTACGGGTGTTCGTGTCAATGAGTATAAATGTGGCGTGGGGTGGCCTGAGTGAGTTTGACCATTATCAGAGTTTAAATGCTCCATTATGGCCTTGTTGCAGTAATTACAATTTAACAAGTGACATGGAAAGGTCAGAATCTAAGGCCCTTTGAACGCTGCAGACTTTGACCTGCTCTCATCGTCCTCACACTGCTTAACGTTGTGCTTCCTGTCTGTCTGGGACAATTCACTCACACAACCTCTGTGATATGTAACTCGTCTCTGAAGTCTGTAGAGTGAACAGGCATATTTTTCTTACAGGGCCTTTATGATCATAAGGTTTCAACTGCTTTCGTAAATGTACAAGTACGTTTTTAAAAACAATCCCTCTGAAAGTTACACACCTCAAAGTTGTCTAAATGACACTGGTAACGCTTTTCGCCTCTTTCTTTTCGCAGATGGATGAAGTCATCGATGACATCATCAGCATGCAGTCCAGTTACGATGATATCCACGCATACATCGACCCCGTCCAGATGCCCAACACAGTAAGTGGCGTTAGATAACGAACGCAGAAAGGTGATTCTGTTCCCCTGTGAAGGTATCAGAGGTATAATTAGACGATGAATCACTGTAGCTGTTTTGCACCGTGTCCTTGCTTTCAGGGACGCTTCGTCTTTATTGTCTTTCATATGAGTAATGGGGAGGTGTGCTCGCTGGCCAAATTACGCCCGTTTCATTTGTATTAGTTGGATTATTACAAGGAGGATTCTTTATGGCTCCTCTTTATGTGGGCCTGAGAACAAAAGCAACACATGCTGACTCAGATCATATCAACCTGTCCATTATTTCTCCTCATTAAATCAGTTTGGAAAACGGTGAATCAAGACAAATTTATTAAACATCTCAACACCGATTAACACTTTTTTTTTACAGAATTTCAAAGCACTACTGGAGGAAATTGTTGAAATAGATATTTTGCACCTCTGTGTGTATGAGAATAGAATGTTTGATTATAACAAGGGTTAGGGTTCAAGTCAATACCAATAAATGTCTGCCTTTGTTCTTCTCTGCTCTTACTCTGACTGCAGTCTGCACTTAATGAGTCAGAGGGTTGCTTATGCTAAGTCATCAATAATCACTTTGGATTCTCAGCACTTTTTAGCCGTCTCTTCCCTTGTTTGCCCGTGGTGTTTTTGTTGCTACGGTTACTTAAGAAGGATTGCACGTGTGCAGTTATTAGTCATAAACTACAATAAGTGTAGAGCCTTGTACCTGCTTTTTTTTTTGCCCGTCAAGCCATAGGAAGCATAGTTGTGTCCTTTTGCATACACACACACACACACACACACACACACACACACACACACACACACACACACACACACACACACACACACAGAAGATGTCTGTGGCGTATAAATGACTTAAACATTCCGTTCCTAATCCTTATTAGAGTGAGTCCATGGGGAAGACATGTCGGACGAGGACTGTACGGTGCCTTGTGTTTAAGGGAACAAACTCCAAAAATTAACAATTAAACTGCCAGCAGTTAGAGTTCAACTTGTTTACAAGGCATTCAGGGAGAGAGAGGGAGGGGGAGCGGGTGGGGGAGGGAAAGGAGGGAGGAGGGAAGGGGGATGAGGGCAATTTGTGCAAGGGGAAAACAGGCTGAAAGTCCAGTTAGGGGAAAGTTCACTCGTGTTTGGCAGGGAGCAGAAGTAGAAGGAAGACGGGACCGGTGCTACCGAGGTCAGTCTACCAGGACAGGGGCGAGTGAGAGAGTGTGTGTGTGTGTGTGTGTGTCTGTGTGTCTGTCTGTGTGCCGTGAGTGAGGAAGGAGAGCGAGAGAGTCCTGGCCTAGTGAGGGAAGGAGTAGAGGATGAAGGAGATGAGTAAGACGTATGCCATTGTGGAAGTTATTGAAGGAGAACAGATTCAGCTGGTAAGACCTTTAAGAGATGTTGTATGTGTGAGATTGTTTAGTTTTGATTGTGTGCGTGTGTGTGTGTGTGTGTGTTGTGGTGATTCGCGTTGCACTCCCTGTCCTCTCGTCGAATGTGTGAGATGAGAGAACCACTGTTTGGATGGGTGCAGGGGCAGAGGGTCAGCTCTAACTCCAAACCTCGGGTCCCTGATTATGGGACGAGACGCTGCCACAGCAGCGACGGTGGGGTGGGGAAAGTTTATGTGTGTGTGTGTGTGTGTGTGTGTGTGTGGATGGGTAGTGATACTGTAGAACTGCACTCATGACTGAGGCACAAGGTTGGGGGAATCATTCCAGGTGATGGGCAGTGCGTGACTGTTACAGGATCAAGCACATGGTGTGATTGCCCCTGTGCAGGTTGCTTTTCTGCTCAGCTGTGTGTGTGTGTGTGTGTGTGTGTGTGTGTTTGAGAGGGAAATAGTGGAGCTGAATAGCCTCCTGTGGTTTCGTCTGATATGTGTGTGTATGTCCTGTTTGGGTGATTGGCTCACTCAGTGCATGTTTATGTGTGTGTCAATGTGTGTTTATGTAAATCAGCTTCACTGCATGATTAGATTATACTATTGATCACCCGTGTGTGAATCCACTGCAGTAATGTTGCACTGTGAGAGGGAAACTCAATCAATACGTTGCATATTTACACCTGAGTGATGCTGCTGCTGCAACTTGGTTTAACACAAATGTATCACTGTGGAGAAAAGTGGAGAAAAACTTAAAAAAAGAAATTCCAGTCTGATTCCCAATAAACTGATCCACATCCAGAGGGAGAAACTCATCTGCTAATCCTGCTGAGGATTAAAGTAGCAAAATCCATGGAATTCTTGGAATCTCACAGTTCAGTAAGATCCCCGAACACCACCAAATACCAGGCACACTTTAACAGGTCTACTCAAAGTGTGTGGCTATGTGTGTGTGTGTAGCTGCGTGTGTGTGTGTGTCTGTATATGTCTGCGTGGTTCCAGTCACATTAAATTTGAATTAAAATGTACAAAAGGCCTTTTTTTCTCTTTTTAAAGTTAGCGGCGTCCTTAATCAACTGGGGCACGGAGAGAGGCGTGCCACTCAGCACGGAGCTGCACAGGAAGCTGGCAAATTAAATTCCGTTAATGAGAGAGAGTGTGTGTGTTGTGCTGTGAACGATCAAGAGAGAATTGGAACCCAAGCTGGGCAACATAAGAGTGTTTAAAAAAAGATATTTGTGTTCTTTATCCATGAGTCAAAAGCATACTTTGTAACTTTTACGGACATTTTGCGATCATTTGTTGAGAGATTTATGAATCACAAACTTTGGATTCAGCTACCACACACACACTTTTAAGCTTGTGTATGGTCTCATACCTTACAGTTACTGTGAGCTAGATCCTTAACGTCAAGGCATTTCCCACATTCCCCTCTTCGTCTCTCTTCGTCGTCTCTGTGCGACTTTCAAGAAACATGCAATTTACATAGAGGGGTGAACTTGTGGCGGTGTCTGTGTGCATACGTGTGTGTGCATATGTGTGTGTGTGTTTGTGTCTGTGAATGCGTTTGATCTGGCTGCTTACACAGGAGCCAGCAGATAACTTATCTTTCCTATCTTTTTTTCTTTCTTTTTTATCATTGGGCCCTCGTTAGCTGTGACATGTCCGCCCTCTCTGCAGGGAGAAGGCCACCGCCGATAAAAGGACATAAACCATCCATCGTTACTCGTGGAAATCAAACATTAAAAGGAAATCAGGATTTTAGGACTCCAAACTATAACGCACCACCGTCCAGTTACACAACGTCTAAAGTACAGGTGTCGGGATAAAACTCTTCAAGGATTCAGGAGATGGAGATGGAGAACGGAGCCATAAAGAGAGATAAGATGGAGGAGGTGATAGTCAATCATTGCTGTGTGTTTGGTCGGCTGGACTCAGGTGTGATATTATTGGATTATCTCCTGTTATCTGCATTTTATGGCGCACTAAACATGAGCGCTCCGCTTTATGAAGTTACTTACTGCGAGGTTACGGAGGCCTTTGCGAATCTTCTAGGAAAGGAAATATTACAGATTTACACGGGTTTGACCTCAGTTTGACTTTACTACCATCTTACACTCCTGTTAAAAAGTAAAAGATGTTGTTTGATTGGACATAAATAGCTTTGCTGGTGAGTTGTCGGGGGGGAAGCATTGAGGTTGTCGTTACGTCGAACCGTCGTTTGACTGCTTTGATTCGCTCTAGATTAACGTAAAGGTTCAATCCCCCTCACCTCACATCACACATGGTTAAACCTCTTAATCTGCTCATGGAGAACAAAGCCTCCATGTAGTCCCCCCCCCCCCCCCCAGTTACCACCCAGCCACTCTGATCAGGTCAGTCGGTGCGTTTACACAATTCACAAACTCTGGTTCTCCTCTTGATTTGAAGGTGCTTCATCTGTGTTGAATTTGGCATTGACTGTTAAACCTGTGTTTGTCCCTCAGCTCCCACTGTCCACCAGTCACCTGGATGTGTATGCAGGTCCTGGGATGAAGGGCCCAGCCATTGCTATGACCAGCAACTCCTGTCCTGCCAACTTAACCATCAAGCGGGAACTGACAGGTGGGAATGTCCAGCATTTACATGTTTTATTTTTTAACAGCCAGGAAAAAAAAGTCAAAAGTCTTAAGTGGTGGATTGCCGGTGCTCTGTCCTGTACTTTCTGTCCCGGTTCTTTGTGGTGGGTCTGAGGAGCGGCGCGTCGGTGGAGATGTTGTTTGCTAATTTGTTTTTGTTTTTGCCAAGCTACAGAAGCCCGCGCTATGGCCAAGGAGAGACAGAAGAAGGACAACCACAATCTGAGTAGGTTCTTCCTCTCTCCCTCACACATCTGTCTCCCTGCATACTGACACACACACACACACACACGGGCGCACAAACAGCTTTTTTTACACAGCTTTAACATTGATTTAGCTGACACAGTGCAACTAGTGGGTGGATGGTTAACATGCTAATTTCTGCTGTTCTGGCACTAAAGTGTAATTGCCTGTGACCGTGTGTGTGTGTGTGAGTGTGTGTGAGAGCATAAATGTTTTACTGTCTATTACTGTTTTTATCCAGTTGCACACAGCTGATCTGAACCTTTGTCATAACAGCTACAGTGCCACACATCAGCTGTGAGAGTGGAGACTTACTGTCTGTTGTTACGATGAATTGATTTCAGTTTCCTCTCTGCTCTCTTCTTCTCTTCTTTTTGTCTCTTCTCTTCTTTCTTGCTCTTTAAAAGTTGAAAGAAGAAGGAGGTTTAACATCAACGACCGTATCAAAGAGCTAGGCACCATGATCCCCAAAACCAGCGACCTGTAAGTCGGTTCTGTTACGTCGTCTTTACTTGTTGGTCGCATCGGCTTTGCACATGTATGTGATCGGTCTGCGTGTTCTTGACTGTGTGCTTTAGGGATGTGCGCTGGAACAAGGGCACCATTCTGAGAGCGTCTGTGGAGTACATCAAGCGCATGCAGAAGGACGTGCAGAGAACCAGAGAGGTGGAGACCAACTTCAAGAGGATGGAGATGGCCAACAAACAGCTGCTTCTACGCATCCAGGTACCCCACACACACACAGACACACACACACACACACACACACACACACACACACACACACACACACACACACATATCGTATGCAGAGAAATAGAAATTCTCAAAACCTTTATTTAACTAAAAGTACTTCTACTACAATGTGAAAATGCTCCTTTACACTACGCTACCTCATCAATAATGGAAATCAGGCCACACTGTGAACCAGCTTGTACTTCTGAGTTTGGAGGGGTTATTTTTAATGAAATAATGGAAATTCAAAGCAAATACAAGTATCTCCAATTTTATGTAAAGGGCTTTGTGCTCACTACGCCCATAGATGGAGGTAATGTCCAAAAGTCAATGTGCTGTCATGCTAAAACAAAGCTGAGTCCTAGCTTACAAATGCAAAAAGCAACAAATACATTGACTCTGATCATATGTCCCGTCCCCGTCCCCGTCCCTGTCCTCGTGCCGCCCCCTGTGCAGGAGTTGGAGATGCAGGCTCGTCTGCACGGCCTCCCTAACAACTCCCCCTCTGGCCTGAACCCCAACGACCTGATGGGTTCCTACATCAAACAAGAGACCAGCCCGGACGAGAACACTCCCCACCCCCACCCACAGGCCCACCACCAGCCCCAGCACCTCCACCAGAACCACGGCCAGCCTCAGCCCCAGCAGCACCACTTCCTCCCACAGACCCAGCTCCACCCCCAGGGCCAGGCTCAGCCCCAGCACAGGCAGCTCCCTCCGCTCCCGCAGCACCTGCAGCCCCTGCAGCCCCTCCAGGTGCAGCCTCCCATCCAGTACCCAGCTGTAGGCAGCTCCCAGCCCTTTGACTTTGCCCAGACGCTGGACTTGTGTGACGGGATGCCCGGCTTCTCAGACGGCATGTCCGGACTGGGCGACCTGGGCGGACTCGATGTCCATGGGAGGAGAGGCGAGCTCAGCTTCCTGATGATGGACGAGCCCCTGTCCCCTATAGGCGGAGACCCGCTGCTGTCCGCGATGTCGCCCGAAGCCTCCGTCGACTCTAGCCGCAGATCCAGCTTCAGCATAGAGGATGGAGACATACTGTAGAACACACACACACACACACACACACACACACACACACACATACACATACAGATACAGAGCTTTCACCGAGTGAAGCCCTATGCCCTATGCAGCCCTATTGCAGAGGAATCAGACACTGGACATGACATCAATCAGTCACACCGCACACACACACGCACACACACAGTATGAGACTGATGCCACTCATTTAGATTGTAGTAGATAGAATCATCCGCCCCTCCCATCCACTGCCAAAGCACTCGCGCAGCTGAAAAAAACTGGGAACCTTCACACACACACACACACACACACACACACACACACACACACCGAGCAGCTTGAAACTTTGCGCCCGAGCGTTCACGGGGGCGAGGCCACACTGCCAGGTCAAGATTTATACGCTTCACTTGGCCGTGTTTCCGTTAAGGTGGCTCTGAATCATAATTGAACAAGGGACAAAACCCGTAGTTAATTAGATTGAAGTTATCAGATACCAAGGGCAACCAAGTGCATTGTCTCCCTTCACAGAGGACGAGTTATTTTCCCCATACATCAACCTCTTTTAGCAATCATAAATGGATGAGTGAACGATAGTGAATAAAATGGAAATGGCTTTATGGTCCTGCATGCATAATTCAGCTTAAGGGGAATCCAGTCACTTTGTTCGCTCCCGCCCGCCGCTCTGTTACTCTACAGTCTGACATCACTGTTGTAGTGCTCGGCGAGGATCAGCGTCCACCCAGCTGAAGTGTTTCCTCAAAGTGTACACTTTGCCAGAGGAAGCTGGGCAGGGAATGTAAGGAGCTCAGGCCCCAGTTTTTAGTAAAAGGCTTTCCAGTTCTGTCACATCCATCACACGTCTTTGCTGTCTATTGCCTGCTTACACACACACACACACACACACACACACACACACACACACACACACACACACACACACACACACACACACACACACTGCTGTCCAAAGGAATTTTTAACCATGTTTACTCTGGAGAGAGACTAGAGAAACCCACCAGATGACCTTCAAAATAGATTTACATGCACTTTAAAACTTTGATTATGCAGCGATTAAGGCAATAAATAGTTTTTCATTCAAACATGTACACACCTTTAACACACCAATCCAACACCCTCACTCAAATCTTCACATTGGTGCACATTTCCCCAGTAGACACCTCTACGAGCTTTTTAGCCTCTAATCGCCATGCGTACTTGAGTATTGAGTGCATGTAAACACGTCATCATCATCCCTACAACCATGAAGTGTCACCTTACTCAGGTACCAGATCACACAGGCAGGGTCACAGATGATGAACCTGAACCAGGCCAGGCCCAATACAGCAAGAGTTTTTATGGCGTTCGAAAGGTCAAAGGTGACGAGCAAAGTGTAGACATCATGGATCCTTCTGCTGTGTGGCTTTGTAGGGTTCCGTTTGTCTTTAGAGGCCCCTGGTGGCGGAAAGGTAGAATGAAAGTTTACTGGAAAGAGAGAGAGAGAGAGAGAGAAAGAGAGAGAGATAGAGAGAGAGAGAGAGGTCTTCACTGTCAAAAAGCACAGCACGAGCACACACATTCACGGTAGCTTCACACACACACACACTTCACACACTCGCATTCATGCTCACTCACAAACACAGGTGCACGCACACACACGCACACGCACACACACACACACACACGCAGTGTGCATTGAGGCTGTGTTCAAATCGGCACGTAAAACAAGTTCCCCGTGCTTCAGAGGTGAAGCTGAGGCGCCGCGCTCACACTGCCATCCAAAGGGAACCTGTTCATGTCATCACACACACGGCTGTGGTCGGTGCAGGTTGGGACGGAGCCCAGCTTCACTTCCTGTCGCCTTCGACCTGGGGAACTTGGCTTTGATTTGATATAGCTTATGATCAGTACTGATAAAGGTAGAAAAAAAAAACTTTGATGGTGATTTTTTTTGATTTTTAAGTGTTTTTTTTCTTTATTAGAGTTTGTTGTTTATTTTATCTCCCAAAGCACTGGAAATTATATTATTGTATTGACTTTGTACATGTAAGATTTGTGGAATAAGATTTATTTCTGATGTTTTATGCCACTAAGCCACTTAAATGTGTTTGTATTTGTTCTTTTAGTTCTTCTTTGTTTTCTTCCAACTCCCCCTTTCTGCAGAGCCGTTTTCAATAAACACACAGTGATGGCATTAAGCCGCCAGTGTTTCATCGGGAAGGGCGTGTGTATAACTTTTAAGATTTCCCCTGAAATTACAGATATGACGAGAACGTGATGATATTTTTATAATTTACTTTGAAATTAGGAGCCAAACTAAGTCAAGAGGTGATGATTTGACTCCAATGAATTGAAACTGCTCATTTTATGAACACAAGTTTTGCTAGTGGCTCCAGTCAAACCAAGGATGTGGTCGAACCGAGCCGGTCGTCTTTTTCCTTCCCGCCTTTGGTTTCCATGGAGACTGGCAAATGACTGACTTCACATAAGCTCTGAGCCAAAGAGTTGTGGTTTCCATGGCAGTGTATCACTGATTCTGCATTTGTCCCTGCTGTGCCTTTTCCCGGTCAGCCACAGTTTGACTGTTGCGCCGTCATCCAGCCAACACTCCACAGACGCCATGTCTACTCAGGGCCTCCTCTATACCTCCACTAGAGGGCGCACTGCAATGGAAATGACACAGGGAAACCTTGTCCCAATTTAACTGATGATATAAAATGTTTTACCACAATCCAAGAACTGGCTTTAAGTGTGTTTCTTAGAAATGAATACGCGGTGTGTGTGTGTGTGTGTCTGTATGTGTGTGAGAGAGAGAAACAGATTTAGAAGAATGAAGTAGAAGAGTGTGTGTTTAAAGGTGTAGTAGTAGTTAAAGAAAAGGTGCTGCATGTCTGCTGGTTAATATCATAAACATGAGGGACTCCTGGATTAGAGAAACCATATAATTGTCATTGTAGTGTTTGTCCAGCAGGGGGCAGCAGAGCTCTGCGCAGCTGCTTCCTCTCTCCTTTATCGCCACTCTGTCACAAACTGACTGAGCTGCAAAGTAATTAACCAGTTTTGAGTGCTACTCAAAGCTCAATGGTCTTATTATTGCTCACAACTGGCAAGAGGAGCCAAGAGTGGAGCTCAGTTTGGTTTTTGTTTGTGCACTCATGAGATCTCACCGCTGATTAACACACACCTCGATGCTCAGTTCGTCCTGCCATATTAAAACTTTCTGTGTGTTGTAATCGTTCCAATTCGGTGAAATCATATCCCCCTCCAGAGGTGGCCCTCTTCACACTTCACCTCTTCTGCCTCTCTCCTTCAATATGGCCTCTATTCACCTCCCTTTCCTCCCTTTCTCTGCTCTCTTCATCTTCTCTTTGACGTATGAGTCCGGGGCTACTTCAGAATGAGCCATATAGCGTTTTACAGCCTTTCTTCAGCTAAATCGGGGTAATCTTATTCGTTGCACACACACATACACACGCGCACGCACACACACTTGAAGACGGATGACGCGGAGCATGTATTAGTGTAGTGGTGGTGTCTGCAGCCCATCCACAGGCCCATTCTCCCGGCTCTTTATGATGCTAATGTACTCCCGGCTCTAATAAATCCCTGTAGAGCTGCAAAGAGTAGATCTTATGGCTCCGCCGATCGCCACCTTTTCGCCCATCTCCCCCTTCGCAACACACACCCTCACACACCACAGTAGAAGTGCCTGCCTTGCACTTCCACTTCCACTTCCACAGACTTGTCTCGGGTGGCTGTTCAGTATGAGAGAGAGAGAGAGAGGAAGGGTTGAGACAAATCACACATGAAGGTGCAATTTAAAAGATGTTGGCACGGTACCATCAAGTCAGGTCCTGGCACGATGTGCTCGGGAGGACACATGGGATGGAAATGGGACTAGTACCCACAAAGCAGAGGAGAAGCGAGGAAGAGGAGACGCGAGCGAGATGCGTTCAAAGACGAGGCCGGATCCTTTAAAATGACTCCTTCTGATCTTTTCCCCTCTTTTTTTTATCAATCATGATTTATCCAACTTATTCCACTAACACAACCTCCTCCTTTTCCTCCTCCTCCTCCTCCTCTTCCTCTTTCTCCTCCTGTCTTACTGTCACGTCTCTTCCCGTGCTCTTCTTCTGCCTGCCGGACTCAAAGAGTGTGTATGAGCCCTTTCCTCCCTCCCTTCCTCCCTCCCTGCGTCCCTCCCTGGGGAGCAGTGTGTCACTCAGCTTGGAGCCCAAGGAAAGGAGGTGAAAGGGGGCTGATTGAGCTAATTTAGCCCCTGGATGTAAGTGCAGGAAAGGCCTCACCCTTTGCTAATAGACAGACATCAAAATGGAGATGAGGGCGGATGAAAGGAGGGAAAGAAGAGAGGAGGAGGGTGGACGATAAAACCCCGAGACGACTTTTTGATGGATTTATCTCCCTTTGTCCGAGGCGATGTGAGAGGGAGAAACTTTTATGAAGAGCGAGTGACATTGTGAAGTTGGTAAAGGTTTATGTGTGTTGCCTCGAATTAAAAACTGCTGATATTACTTATTGATCCGTCCTCCTCCATTAAGATACCGTCAATCACAGCGTGCTTTATGATCTCCTCTGTCCGGGGCCGCTCGCCGTACATCCTCGCTGACAGCCAGACAGGAAGTCGCAGGCAATTATCCCCATATTTTACCATTTTACCACACGGATGAAGATTACAGAAACTTTTTTTTTATAGCTCTTGCCCTTGTACCCCTGTAGGTTCTGTTGACCCTCTATCAAAAAACCCTTAAATCAAGCTAAATGTGTGACGCAGCATCCATCTTAGCAGGGTGAGACCAGAAAGGTGTGTGTTCATGTGTTTTGTGGGGCACCTCTGAACACGAAGACCCTTTTGTGTGTCATCGCTGTTTGTAAAGCTTTAGGATATCGATTTGTAAACTTAACAATCAATCGATCAGATTTCCTGTGTTGTGCAGGTTAGACATGATTCATGGAGGAACAGGTTCACTTTTGTTACTGGTCGGCCTGATGGTGTTGCCGTGACAGCCTGGATCTCCTCCTTCAATTTTCAGTCAATTACCAATGTTACTGTAATGTTGTTCCAGTTACCTTCAGCACCACATCATTGTTTCCTGCATGTATACCCTGTTTAAGAGTTTCCTTATTCTTAGATGACTGTAACTTTGATATAACACCAAATCATCTGGATTGGAGCAGAGTGGCGTCCCTGCTAACCGCGTCCGTCCTCTCAAAGGTCAAACCTTGCGAGCTGACAGCCATCCAGCCTTCAGACCGACGGGGGTTCGGTCTCTTTTCCCCTCACATTCTCTGGCTAACTCGATCTGGAACATCGTCACCGCGCACACCTCCTGCCCTCCTTCGTTCCCACCTCTCCTGCCCCTTTTTATTCTGCCTTTCCCTTTGTCCATCTTCCTCTACATATTTAATACTCTTGCCTGACTCCTCTCAACCCCGCGCGCCTCTATTCCTGAAAGAAAGAGGAGCTCAAATTGGCTGGAGAGATGAATAATGTCCCCGCCATTAACGGCGACGTGGCAGGATCGGCTTTTTCATGTGTGTGCTGCGGAGGTGAAGGGATGAGCTGAGGGTTGGGTGGTGTGAGGGGTGGGGGCCTCTCTGATCGGGCCTGAAATCAGACTTTAGACTACAGAGCTTGGGGAGAGGATGAAGGAAGGGCGTAGTAGAAACTTGCGGTGTGTGTGTGTGTGTGTGTGTGTGTGTGTGTGTGTGTGTGTGTGTGTGTGTGTGACAGCGGTGGTAACAAGTCATCATGACAAATGGAAGAGAAACCTGATCAGCATTACTCAATATCAATGAAGGCACATCTTTAATTTCTCCTTCAAACGTCACTCTGCCAGTACAGCAGTAACCACCAGGGGGCGGTGTTGCTCCATAACAGTTTGGCAGCGTGTGGTGCGTCGGTGACGAACAAGGCCCCGACTGACACGTTTCTCCACATTACAAATGAATTGTGTGTGTTGTTGATAAATCACGGCGTGAGTGCATGAGTGCATCTGGTGTCGGCTCTTTAAAACGAAGACACGTTTGTCGTCTGCGAGTCTGCCGGAACGCCAGAGGTAAACTGTGCGTCAGCCGCTGGATTGATGGTTCCCAGAAACACTGACACACCTGTTAGTTTTGTGCAGGATTGGGAGGAGGGCTGCTAAATAACGCTTATCGTTAATAAGATAAATAAGAGGGGCGGCGGAATTTGTCAGAGGAATTTGCGAGGCGCTGAAGGTTAAACCACTCCATCCTCTTCTCCAGCAGCTGATGGAGTGATGATGAGAGTGATGAATGGCGCCGCAGCATCCTCGTTGGGTGGCTTATTCTCAGGCTCCAGATTAATCTGCGGGACCTCAGTAACGATAGACAACGACACTATCGCCCTTGACAACCCAAAAAACCGTGAAGATTACCGAGTAAGCGCGAGCGAACCAATCCGGCCTGAACCGAATGGAGATCTGTTTGTTCTTTGTGCCGTATTTGTTTCTCTATCTGCCAAACCATCCACTCATCCGTTCAACCATCCACCTTTCAAATCCTCTGTTCCATTTGTGCCGCGTTGGCTTCGCGGAAGAAGGGTGTCAGTGAGTGAGTGTGTGTGTGTGTGCATGTATGTGTGTGTGCACGTGTGTGTGTGTGTTTTTTCAGCGAACTCAGAATATGAAGGTCGCGAAGATTTGAGTTCCTCTCCTCCATACCTCCCTGAAAAGCAGTATAGATTATACAGCCTACAGCTGTTATCACATTTACGCTCTTCTTCTGGCTTCTTTTTATTCTCATCCTCTCGTCTCTCCCCCCTACACGTCTTTCAGAGACCTGAAGATAACGGCACGCCACATGACGCCATTGTCCTCTCTCTCTCCCTCTCTCTCTCTCTCTCTCTCTCTCTCTCTCTCTCTCTCTCTCTCTCTCTCTCTCTCTCTCGTAGGTGGAGATTTAAAGTTTTTGCTTGAAAAACTGCCACTGTTCCAATCCTACTTAACCCCCTCTCCTCCTCTTCCTCCCGTCTCCCCCCCTTCCTCCTGAGTATACTACCTAACCCGTCTGAACTTCAGTCAGAGTTACTGAAGACCCAGAGTACACTGGGGAGTCGGATGCACCGCTGAGAGAGAGACAGAGATAGACAGAGACTTAGCTGCCTGCTATTCCACCACTCGCTCTGGTAATAAGAAAAGTTTCTGTTCTTTTCTGTGTTACAGCAGAGAGATAAAACTAGGGATCACTCACACACACACACACACACACACACACACACACACACACACACACACACACACACACACACACACTCACACACAGGCACACAGGCACACAGCAAAGCGCCAGCACACATGAATTTCGGGGGAAAATGCACACAAAGACAAACCGGTTCGCGCTCTCATCCGCATGTTTTTTGCACAAAGCTCTCTCGCTCCTCTTTGCACAAACTGGTACGAGGGAAGAGAAGCAAGAAGGAGACGAAAGGAAACAAGTTTAGTCCGTAAACGTCTCCAGAACCCGAGTCGAATTAGAGGGCGATTTCCCACAAAGGTCAATGTATTCCGCCGATATCCTAAGAGAGAGGGAATTTAATACTCCCCACCCCTTTTCTTTTTTTTTTTGCTTGAATTAATTAATTATAATATTAGGCTTGCTCAAGGGGCCCTTTTCTTCAGTGATTAAGTGAGCACATATCTTTAAAAGACTGTGTTGGTCTCGGGGGCCCTGGGCTCCTGAACCTTGGGGTGAAGCGGAGGGAGAGAGGGAGAGAGGGAGAGAGGGAGAGAGGGATGTATTAAACATGAGAGGGTGGAGAAGCGGCGACCCGTCTGCTCGCCTCCGTGCCGACGCTCACACACACACACGCGCGCACGCACACACACAGGTCGCGTTCAGGTTATTTAGACCTTCAACGCGACTCGTTCGTCTGCAGAGGAGCTTCACATTCAGTCGCCAACTTGAAACTCTACTGTTACAGAACATGTCGTACAGGCTTACAGGTGGACACACACTCGCTACTTTACATCGCTTCACACATGAGTGAAAACAACAACAAAGTCAACATAAAAAGTCCTGGTAAAGTTACAATCATCACCTCTGCGTCGCTCTGTTGCTCCCTCTGCATCTACTGAAGAGGCAAGTTGCACAGAATTGCATCATCTCCTCCAAATCCTAGTTTGTGAGTAAAATACAAGAGTAAATATTCATGTTAGTTACATCGTTACTTTGCACCTGTGTGTGTGTGTGTGTGAGTACGCGCAGGATCATTATCTACATGTGTGTGCATGTATGTATGTATGTTCCATGACATTAACCCCTGACCCGACCCAGCCAGCAGCGTCTTAGCTGTCAATCGCACGTGTGTGAGTGTGTGTGTTTGAAATCTCTGACATCGTGGCTAAATCATTGTAACTGAACAGCCTTTCCAAAAGAGCGTGATGATGGAGGTGACGAGGAAGGGCGATGATGACAAGAGGGTGAAGAAAGGTGAATGGTGGAAGGCTGTTACAGATGCGTGTGTGTGTGTGTGTGTGTGTGTGTGTGTGTGTGTGTGTATATGTGTGTGTGTGGTGGGTATACACAGAACAAATACACGTGGAACAAAGTGGCTTTGGCTGTCTGCACACTGCAGCTGCCTCTTTACAAAGCTGTTGATTTAGCTCTGTGGTGCAAAGCCAGCGAGTGCTAGTGACTAACAGCCTCCTCAGTACACACACACACACACACACACACACACACACACAACCATAGGCGCTGCTGTGCCCCCACTGCCTGACCCCACTAAACATTCAGGTAGAATTAATTATTCCTTCCTGATCTAACGAAGGCGGCGCACTGATTGGACGCCCTGAGGGGCCGGGGCACTATTTTAAAAACACTTTCTGGTCATGAATTTTAATCACTTCAAATGTATTGATAAATTATTAATTAAGTGACTTTAAGTGATGCCAGGTGGGCATAATTTCAGAAGGAATAGTAAAAATGCTTATGGGGGTAAAGTGCTGTGATGTGAAGGAGCTTTGTTATTATTCTCTTAAATCTGCTGTTTTATTTAAAGTGTTCAGTCTACAGGCAGGAGAGCTGCCAGTCCACAAGAATTAAGGACAGTTTAATCCAGCTGCAGGGCCTCAGCACCAATCTTTATCAAATCACACTGTAAATCCTCTTCTGGTCGGTTGCTGTGCACTCGATCACTGACAGGGGTCGAAGTTCATCAGCGTTTGTGTTTGAAATGACAGAAGAAGAAATGAACAACAAACATGACTCAGAATATCAGATTTCTACTATCAGATGTTTGAAAACTCTCGGCGGCTCCCCAGCAGGTTCAGAGAGGAAATACAGTAGTGTAAGTGTGCGGCTCCAGAGTGTGTGTGTGTGTGTGTGTGTGTGTGTGTGTGTGTGTGTGTTTGCATGTGTCCGCCCGTTCTATAGGTTAACCTGCCGAACAAGACCCGAGTGGGAACAGCACAAATTACAAATTACCTCCCTTATTAGGCCTGACCCCAAATTTCCTCTCATGAATATTCATCACGACGGCCCCGCTCGGCGCGCCAAGAAATGAATTTGCCCTCTCGTCGGAGCGGACGGTGAATAAGGAATGATTAATGGAATTCTGCGTGGTATGAATCCATCATTCCTAGGATAGAAGCGTGGTCTGGTAATAAGGATCCAATTAGAGGCACAGTGGGTGGGACACAGCAGGAGCCGCGGCAAGACAGACCTTACACTACCTACACACTCTCACACACACACACACACACACACACACACACACTCACACACATGTACAAACCTACTAGCACGCACGACTCTTTATATCAAACTTTCATTACGGGGAAATTGAGAGTATAAATGTACAAATTTACTGCAAGTACGACTAACTTTTCTTTCTTTAACTACCTTCTCTCCTTCCCTCTCACTCCCTCGTTCTTGCCCTGCAGCATGGGTGAGACCCCCCCCCCCCCCTCCACCCCCCCCCTCCCCTCCTCCTCCTCCTCCTCCTCCTCCTCCTCCTCAAGGCGGTGCTGTTTTGGCTCTGTTGGCACTTCCTGGTTAATTTCATGTCCCGGTGCATCCCAAGACTGCTCATCCTGCTGCCAAATATTTGTGTTGGGAGAGCAGATAATCTGGGGTCGTCCCTCCACACACACACACACACACACATACACACACGATCACACACACACGGGGCACACTGGAGGTAGGTTTTAGCGCGCTGGGAGGCATGAATGGGCAGATGTGTGTGTGTGTGAATGTGTCAGTGCTGATACTGGAGATTATTCAAGTGAGTGAACTGAGGTGAAGGTACATGAAGTTCAACTCCATGTGTGTCGTGTTCTTCCACTAAAATAAAGTATTAGATGTAAAAAAAAGACTTGAGAAACCAAAGGAGAAACGTTTCTATTGAGGCATTAACATGAGAATGCATCAATAGTAGAGACAGAGTGTGTGTAACGGTGTGTGTGACCTCATTCAAACCTTCTGATCTTTAATCTGGGTGACTTTGGCTCAGGGTTTCTATCACATTACATTGAATTGTGCGACCTTGTTACTCTGAGTGAGTGCCAAGAAGGAACAAATGTGTCCATGAGGTTCTCAACAGGTGCGTCTGCTCAGTCTGAGTCCTGCTGAGTGTGTTTGAGCGCGAAACACCAGTGTTTCAACAAGAAATTTAGTTTTTGAATGAATCATGTAACCAATCAGCAGAGGTTCTCAAACTGTGGTAGGAGATCCCTTGGTGGTACAAAATGAAAGGGTAGAATTGTCTTCATTAAGGAATGTTAGAAATGATTTGAGTGTGTCTGCCTCCTGTGTGACTCCTGCACCGACCCATGAGAGGATGAAGAGCAGAGATGGAGGGATGAAGTTATTGAATAGAGGGGACACGTGACATTTCCAAGTCTTCAATCGGCTCTAATTTACTTTTGTTCTTGCGTGTGGATTTATCGCTCTCATAAATCCATCTTTAATTGAAACTAACCCATGTTTCACCTGCAGCCAAAGCAAATTCCACTTCCTGGAACGTCTTTACTGTCCGTCCATTTATCCCCCCCCCCTCTCCGTCCTCTCCCCGGCTTTAATGAGGCGTTCCGCTCCTTTCCCCCTAATAAACCCAAACCTTTTAGATGAATTACATCTCTTTATTATTCATCTCCAGCTCCGCCACTTCTTTCTCTCCCCCCCACCCCCTTTTTTTATGATTGTATTTAATCCACATCACATCTTTATTCAGAACAAACACCTCCCCTGCCTGACACCTCAGAGAGTGCAGGAGGAGAGGAGGAGAGGAGGAGAGGAGGAGAGGAGGAAGGAAGGCACGGTGAAGGTGGAGAGGCATGGAGACAAGCCAGCGCCTCTCTCTCTCTCTCTCTCTCTCTCTCTCTCTCTCTCTCTCTGTCTGTCTGTCTGATGATATCCCCGATAAGACTTTTAGCTAATTACGACTGCTGCCTCTGAATGCAGCCACGACAAGCTGAGAGAGGGAGAGAGAGAGAGAGAGAGAGAGAGAGAGAGAGAGAGAGGGAGAGAGAGAGAGAGAAAGAGAGGCGACCAACCTGCCTGCCTGCCAGCTGGATGGAGAGGCGGCCAGAGAGAAAAAAGGAAAAAAGGGATGCGACTGTTGAAAGAGAGACAGATTAACATTTGTTCTTTTACATGCCTCCCTCTGCCACACACACAATAACTTTGCTTATACTAATTAACAATTAGCAAAGACTGGTTGGCTAATTGTGTTATTGCTCCTAATCAAGAGGCTAATTACCAGAATGTCAATTTAGATTTAATTACTAAGTGCTTTGTTAATTCCCACTGAGCATAAGTTACCCTTTCTTTCTCTCTCTCTCTCTCTCTCTCTCTCTCTCTCTCTCTCTCTCTCTCTCTCTCTCTGTCTCTCTCTCTCTCCTTTTCCATATTGAACCTTTGCTGTGTTCTGTGGTCCTGTGTAAGGATTTGGGGGGGTTGTAAATGCAGAGATAAATGAGGTAAGGTGTGTGTGTGTGTGTGTGTGCGGGGGGAAGAGGGGGGGATAGGGCAGAGAGGCATTAATGAACAGCTTTTACCGCCAGGCGTCCAATTAGGCAACTCTCTCCCACCGACATCACAGAGGGTAGAGATCCACTTGGATCCACTGCCCCCCCCCCCCCCCCCCCCTCACCCTTCCTCCCCCCCCTCACCTTCCTCACCCCCTTACCCCCTCACCCCCTCACCCACCACACCGATGTCCTCCAGTCCCCCTGCCCAGCTCTCCAGCCGTCCCCAACGCTCCTCGACTCTGTCACAGCACATCTACTGACCGATCATCTGAACCAACACAGACTCAGAGTGAACCAGCAGCTATGAACGCATTTCTACCTTTAAGTCTTCTAATCAGGACTATTGCTGATAATTCATGCTAATGATAACACTGATAAGCCGACTATAACATATACTGATTACCACCAATAACTATAATCAATACTATGTCTTCTTCTTATTCATGAATATGTCTTGAAGAAGAACAAGATTTGACTAAATTTGTCTTATTCCATTAATTCTGGCCTAAAGAGAGAGAAATGACTTTAATAAAGAGAATTATTGATTATAGATTCATGGAAAACTGTTTGCATGTCACTGAATCAGCATCACATTACATAAGTGTACATGTATAGTTGTTGTGTGTTTCCAGTCCTGTGTGTTCCCTTCATGTGCCCCTTCAGATTTAACATTTAATTGAAATTCAATCATGGGCTAAATACAAATTTTATCCACTTACTTTTGTAAAATAAAAATGACAATTAATTTAAATTAATTTACCTCCTACAAGTTTCACTAAAATGGGTCACAGGTTTGGAATAATTTCAAATAAACAAAAAAAGGTAATTAAAATGCATTAGAATCAATTCATTACAATAAATGAATAATAATATCCTGTTGCTTGCTCACTTTCTACATCCGCTCTGTCAGACCAGCCCATTTTATTTCTGACTATTATGTATTATTCATTCTGCATCATCAATGGTTTCCTCTAGAACGCCACATTGTTTAGCACAACTGAATGTTTCAAACCCAGGCGCCGCTAAGATCTCTTCAGACGTTTTTGCAGGCATCCTCTTTGGCCACCGTTTGGTGCTGTTGTCTTACTATTTTTCATCCCCCTGGACATAACGCTGAAGAAGAAAGAGGGGTGGGGGGTTGGGGCAGATACACACATACACATACATGCATATACGCGCACACACGCACCTCTGTTTCAAAAAGAGCAAGCGCTTTCACTCTCCTCACTAACTGCCTGGCTCCTCATACTCCTGCCAAAATACCATAAGACAGGGTATAATATATATAATTATCCCCACTTACATTAGCCATTATGCCAGTGGAGCATTGCCTGCAGAATGACACACGACCTGTCAAGACTTCATTCACGCCATTAATAAGCGTCATTAGTGTCTGCTTTGAATACCCCTCTTGCACACTGCAGTCATTTCAACATGTCATAGATTTTAATTTGAGGGTAAAAATAGCTGTGAGGATATTATGCACTCTCCCAGCCAGTCTTTGTGGACTTCTGATGGGGAGGAAGTTCACAGTGTGACCTTGGATTTTCTCTTTATTGGAATTAGAACCATTACTGTTCTTTAGTGCAGTGGGCCGGCTACAGGCGCAGAGGCCGCTAACGCCTTGTGTGCCGCTTCTTTTGTGGTGTCCATCAACACTATTCACCAGCCGAATTTTAAACTATTAGTTTGTCACAAATGACATTGTCCGACCGCCGT
>NW_027466879.1:17507500-17520424 GCF_046128005.1 Genypterus blacodes | reverse complement strand
AGGGAGAGAGGGAGGAAAGAGGGATGGAAGGGGAGCTAGAAAAGAGACAGGCGAGTGGAGGGAGTGGGGAGATGGAGAGAAGGGAGGAAGCAAGTTGGCTGGAAAGCTGGTGGACGGATAGAGGGAAGAGAAGAAGGACAGAGGAGAGGATTGAAACAAAGCTGGGCAATGGGAAAAGGGAGGAGGAAAAGAAGAGAAAGGGAGGCAAAGGGAGAGACAATGGGAGAAAGATGGAGCTCCCTAAGCAATGAGTGAGAAATTGAAAGAGACACACACACACACACTGTACCTCCTGCCAGTTGATCTCACTGCCATATAGCATAAACACTCATGAGTCCGTCTCCGTGTGTGTATGCATTGCGTATCCCCCCCCCTTCCACACACACACACACACACACACACACACACACACGCACACACACAGAGCCAGATATTGATCAGTGGTCCCTGCTGGATCACACTAACTAAATTACAACCAATACCACGCAGAGACGTAACGTGCTGATCTGTCCACACCTCCGTCAGCGGCCAGGTGCACATTCATGCAGCTCACGCACAACAGTGTTTCCAGCCAGCGTCAGTTTGTTTCAAGACTAGTGGCATTTACGGGTACTGCACCCCACGGCCTCTTCTAATTAAAGTCCCCTTTAGGTCACTGCTGGTGACTGGGGATATTATAGGCAATCAATACGCTCCACAGGAAAGTTTTTACTAATAATAACATGGATTACACAACCTCTTGCATCATGTTCCAACTTGTTTTTGTTTCCTTTACGAATTAGTTTATACCCGGTCATGTTAATCCATATTCATTCTGTTCCACTTGCCAATATGCATCCTTGTAACAGTGTCTGTCTGTGTGCGTGCGTGCGTGCGTGCGTGCGTGCGTGCGTGCGTGCGTGCGTGCGTGCGTGCGTGCGTGCGTGCGTGTGTGTGTGTGTGTGTGTGTGTGTGTGTGTGTGTGTGTGCGCGTGTGCGTGTGTCCGTTTATACACCGCGTGTACTGGAATGTCGTGCTGCATTGGATATTATGAGTGTGTGTCGTGTGTTACAGTGAGTGACTGTGTGTGTGTGGGTTGAGCCACTTCACAGCATTGCCGCGTGAGTCATCCGTCAAGCTGGTAGCTCTAACTGCATCGGGTTAGTTCAGTCACTTTATATACATTACCTGTAAAAACACTTTTTTAACATTGACTGGTGGGAGTCTGCAACCCAGACAAGAAGGTAGCTTGACACTTTCCAACAGACAAATAACTAGGGAGACAGAAAAACGGCTTGATAATTCCATCTAATATTTCTGGAGAGATTAGTCATCGAGTCACCCAGACAGGCTGAGAGCACATTCAGCACCACGGACAGATGCACACACACACACACATGCACCGCACACACACACACACACACACACACACACTGCACCGTGTCGTAACGCTGCCATCTCCTGGTCACACAGGCAACAGGATCAAGACAGCAGGAGGGAAAGAAGGGGGGACAAAAAGAGAGAGAGAAGGCCAGTGTGCAGTAGCATAAGTGGAAATCTGAGGTCCAATTACTGAGGAGTGGGACACAATGAAGGAGAATGTAGAGTGATGATGTGTTATTTCCCTGTGGAGTGTAGTCAGCGTGTGTTCCATGAAGGCATCTTGCTTCAGACGTGGGTGTGTGTGGTGGTGGGGAAAGTCTCTCAAGCATGACGCTGTATTGAACTAAATTTAGGATCATCTGTGGCCCAAACACCAGTGAGGTCTTTAAACCAACACCTCCGCTAAAACCCAGGCAGCCATGCCGCGCAATACACACTCAACAGAGGCATCGTTAGGCACGGCACATGCTTATCACAGATGGATTGTATTTCAATCCCTATGCTGCAGCTTGGGCTTGATCTCCCCATGTTCACAGAACACGTGTCAGGTATCACTCATGTGCAGTCACTTTGAATAGGAAATTAAAATAAGACTTTTTACAAGTTCATTTTAATTGTGGAATAAAACATTTACCCATTTGAGAGTGGAAAGGGGCCTCTCTCTCTCTTTCTCTCTCTCTCTCTCTCTCTCTCTCTCTCTCTCTCTTCTCTCTCTCTCTCTCTCTCTCTCTTTTCTCTCTCTCTCTCTCTCTCTCTCTCTTTTTCTCTCTCTCTCTCTCTCTCTCTCCTCTCTCTCTCTCTCTCTCTCTCTCTCTCTCTCTCTCTCTCTCTCTCCTCTCTCTCTCTCTCTCTCTCTTTCTCTCATATTTCACAATGAAAGCTTAAATTCACATATAATATATGGTCAAATCATTGGTCGATACAGAGTTTACATTATTTTCATACTCAACAATGAGCCAGATTTTGAAATATGTATTCATAAACCAAATCAATTCAAAACAAACCAAAGTTTATTGTGGTAATAAATACAACATTTTGTATTCCTAAACAAAATAATGTTCCACGGCTTGGTTAAGTGGAAACTATTTGATCAATAGAATCTCTATGCTTTGGACACCTTAAGTTTTGTCTCTGTAACAGGAGTCTGTAACACTTTAAGGTTGATAATCACAAAAATTGCAAATAATCATGCAGCTTAGATTAGATGACAAGTTAGCACTGGCATGACCGGTACTTACGTTTAAGTAGAACGCAAACCATAAGTGATTTTGCCAATAATAGCCCAGTAATAAATAGTGGTGGATGTGTAATTAGTGGTGTGTAACTCCATATTATGGAGAACAATCTGGTTAATTGTTAGCTGTTATTTGAAGCATTTCCCAGTGGACATTTGGAGCGCCAAATGTTTCCCCAACAATCATTTCCTTCAAACCTCCCGGAGACCCGAGGCAGTATGTTGACTTCCTCACAAGAGCAGATTGACTGTTATGTGTCACCGACAGCTTAAAGGCTTAGCGTGTATTTAAGCTCAGACCACAGAGGCATTGAAGTTCAAATATTTCAACTTTTAGTAAAACTACACAAATGGGTCTTCAATAGTCTCTGAGCAACAGCAGGAGCCACAATAAGCACTTGGCCCAACATCTGTTAAGTATTACTGGAGGATACAGGGGGTAACCGAGGGTGAGTCAGCAAGTCTTCTCTGCATTGGACCAAAATTACGGATAAACAAAGCATAAAATTTAAACGCCTGTGAACAGCGTTGGACGGTGATGTGCTGCTATGTTAGATATTGGTGTCCCAGTTGGGTGTAGTAAATGAGTTATTTAAGTTTTATAGAAGTTTTCAACAAAAAAATAACAAGTTTTCACTTTTATCACCCCCACAGACTATTGAAAAATAAACTGTAATGATACATCCCACGACGTATCCCACACCGTCCAATTTTAATTGCTTTCTGTTAGTGGGAATACTCTCAATGCTTCGTTTTAAGGCCGTTTGCCTCCCGTTTTCACACAGCAGCTCACAAGTGAGTTTGCCTGGTTCTTTCATAAACATTCCCCAATAACAGCTTGCCACTGGCTCAGGGACAATAAATACCTTTGACATATAGTCCCAGATATGTCTCATATTCTAAAGCACCTAAACGTGACACCCTTAAAGCCTATAGCACTACCTCTTGCTATCATTCATTTATGGGTGTTAGGGAAACTTATAGAACTTTCCCTCACTGTACACTATCATGCATTAGAACTGACAAGTGCTGTAGCCTCCAACTAATCAGGTAATTGATCAGTGGTTAAAAAGTACAGATACATCAACCACTGACTTTTCAATTTGCCCATATCAATTCCTTGTTTTATGTTATGTTAGCACTTCCTTCATTGCTTACTGCTGTTTGACCTTGACGCCATACACAATGTCCCTTTTCAAGTACAGATAGATGGACAAGGTGGGAAATTTCCTTCCCAGCACCAGAGAGACAAAGACCTGTCAGTCTCCAGTAGTAGACTTCCTCTTCCATGAACACATGCGGCTGATCAGTCTTACTGATTGATCAGCTGCATGAAGAGCGTTACGGATTATGGGTTATACCCTCACAGTGAATCTCTCACAGTCTCTACTGACTTAACTGAAGGGCAGGTGGATGTTGGATATTTTGCATTCCAAATAAGCGGAAAAGGAGGATGGATTACCAAGTTGCATAGTCGCAATGGTGGATGTCTGACAGTAGAGTCTTAGATAGTTATATCACATAGTATCAGTGTGGTTTCTACCTATAAACTGCTGATATTATATCTTGTGTTTTAAAATGCATCCAAGCTTCTCTCATTGTCAGCTTGTGATCTACACCCAATTATCTTACACTCTGGGGTCAACTATGGGCCCTGACACTTGAGTGCAAGAGTCCCTAAGAAAGCAATTTGCTTTTATCTCACTGAGGTTGGGTCCCAGGATGAGATCTTTTATTGACTGGGCTGAGGACACCAGGAGTCAAGGATACCTGTGCATTCTAATGAGTGAGGGTCTCAAGGTGAGCAACTTTATTTACTCAACGTAACTGCAAAATGTATCAGACTTCTAATTCACATGTAAACAGAATGCTGAACTGTTTTGTTGCATTGGTCAATAGCCAAGTTCTCTTCCAGTACCTCCCGTACCAATGTCCGGTGGTGAACTCTGTAGTCTGAGGTGTGCGTTCATGGATTCATACACAGGTGTGTGTGTCTGTGTGTGGGGCTGCCAGATAATCAAGAACGCACCTGTTGTCCTCAGAGAGTGCAAAGTCAAACATAGTGCCCTTCTGAGAGAATGATGGGAGAGAATAAACGCGAGCCAAAGAGCCAAAAACATAGACAGAAGGATATAAAAACAAAGATCAAAGCTGTCATCTCATCCAATCAGCATGTTGAAGTAGGACGTGAGAGAGCAACCCTGGGAGAGATGAACGGAGGGCGGGGAGGAAAGCAGAGAAAAAAAGGAAGTATAGAGCGGACGAAGAATAAGAAGTGGAAAGAGTGGAGAGGAAAAGAAGAAGAAAAAGTTGAGCTATGTGAAGGAAAGGAGGGGAATGAGGATGAGATGTCCCCGGTGATCCCAGAATGTTTTGAACAGAAACATCTGGCTGCCTGATTAAAACTTCAGCTCTCTGTCTCTTTTCCACCTCTCTCTCTCTCCGACAATAAAACGAGGCCATGGTGACTTATCAACCTTGGCGACACCTGCTGATTTTTAATATGGCAATGCTCCCTAATTAGCCAAAGGGAAGAGTTATTAGCAGTTTTAAAGTCCCAATCCGTATTTGGCACCTCCCGTCGCGAGCTCAGGTGATCAAACTGAAATTATATTTCATCTTTAAGTCTTTTCAATTGTAATACTTTGTAGCCACAGGGCCACTTTGACACTTATGCACATCAGCAGGGGTATTTATTGTTCTTATTTTCATTTCTATGCTTATTTTATTCCTCTGGTGATTTCTTAAGTATTTTCTTATAGTTGCCTCCATCTCTTTTGTTAATCTTAAATTGTAACATTTGCACCTAACATTTGTCTTGCATTTGCTATCTTGATTTTATAGGGCTGTTGATGTTCCTCCCGGGCATTGTAAAGGTCATTTAGAATCTCGATTGTGAATTCATCGTCACATTTCTGTTAAGGAAGGAAGGGAAGGCAGGAAGGGTTGGGCGCATTGGCTCACAGGAGAGAATGGGTAAGACGGAGGTGTAGAGCAGAGCATCTGAAAGGGAGAGGTGGAGAAACATACACGTTAAATCTGTGAGGAGCCAACACTGTCTCAACGCCATCAAGAAGCAACCTCTCTACTCGGGAATGACAGATCGACTTTGCAGACACAGTGTCAGCATCCAACGGAGTTTTTGATGGAATATCAGCACATTTCCTACTTCAGAGCCAACACTGCGAGCCAAAACAGCAATTTGGCTCAATTTAAAAAAAGTTTAACGCAAGAAGGAGCGAAGAAAAGCAGCAGAGGAACTTGCGAATTAGGATGCGGCTGAGTTACTGCCATGGAGAGGGAGTGACGGTGGAGAGAGTAAACAGATCGGGAGATGGTGGTAATGATAATGATGAAAGCTGTGTAAGAGTGGGTGGGTTGGTTGGGGGAGGAGGAAGCGAGAGGAGGGGGGAGGGGGTCGTAATGAGAGTGTAAAGGGGTTGATGAGATGTGTTTAAATTAGAAATGATGGGCAAGACAAGGAGGGAAGGAGAGAGGGTCAAGGATAAGCTCTTATGGCAAGGATCCTGGTAGTAGGAAACTGGTAGAGAGGGCTCTCAACAAAAGAGACTAAGATGCTGGAAGGATGAGAGGAGTTGGAGGAGGAGGGGGAGAGAAGAGGAGAAGGTAGAGGAGGTGTACGAGCACACACAACGGGCTATTGACTGAAGGCTTTTGCTGTTAATTGCATATTCGCTGTGATTGCACTGCGAGCCGCGGTGCTGAATGAGAATTACTTTCTCTTATTGCTCTTTTCAGAAAGGGAGAGAGAGAGAGAGACAGAGACTCAGAGAGATCTGAAGGCCGAGCGGCAGCAGAGATAGAATATTCGGAGGGATGCCGGCGAACAGATTTTCGTAAGGGAGATCAGTTTGTTGCATAGCAAAGAAGCGATACAATGGATACGTGACGGTGATACTTTGCTCGTGACTGTTAGTTTTATCTCTCAAATGGTCTCACATAGTCGTGTATAAGAAAGAGGAAAAGAGTTCATTGTCTCGCTCAGTGCCGCTACAAATAACAGAAAACAGAGAGGTCAGAGGTCATGTTGCGGTACATATCAATGAACCCTTGGAGCCAGTTGGGATTAACGGAAGTCCCCTTCTGATTGGACACCTCAAAAACGAGGATTGGGGCAGGAGACATACATTTCAGAAACCAATCAGAGACAGAAAATGTCCAACAATGGTGTGGAGTCTTATGAAGCCATGTATGCATACGGGGGTTGTACGTATGGGGTTGAATTTATTGTATATTCTTTATTGTTGCACAGTCAAGCCAGCCTTCTTTGCAAGCAACTCAATAGGTTGCATAAAATACTGCTATGTCTTTTTACGTGTCTCTGAGGATCCTGGTGTGCCCGCAGGGAGGATGACTCTCACATCACCACGGCTACACCCTGACAGGGGGAGATAACAATCCACCTCTTTATATATGTCAAGTAGACATGCATGGCTGTGCAAACTAATGAGGTAAATTATTCACAAGGTTAATTGAGTAACACTAGTAGATCACAGATAAGGCATAATTAGAAATAATGCACACCTAACATCCATCTATCTATACTTTATGTGTTATTTTTATCCTGTGCAGTGTTACGGGGACTGGAACCGACAGTACATATCACACCTGTCATGTGTTTTGGGAAGACAGAGCAGATCCATGCAAAATTCATGCAAATGCCACACAGAATGACCACACTGGGATTGGAACCTACTGTTTTGTTCAATATTACCAGTTTACTGCTGTGTGATATTATTCTACTGTAATGTTTCATCTACCAACGCCACTTACATACATGGAGAGCTCATCATCCTCACATGTTTAGAGCAAATCTCCTCTCCGCATGAGTTCCCACAGTCTTGGCTGGTAGTGCAGAGGAAGAGAAGATCCACTAGTTTAGTGATATTCGGCCAACAACACACTCATACAGTTAACAAAACGCTCATGTACATATGCATAGACAGACATTTCTGACAACACAAAGGACACAAAGACACACAATCAATATAAACAATCTGTGACATACTGTAGATCAACTTCTTTTGAAGCTTCTTTGGCGTAAATGATGTTCTGCCAGAGTTGACAATGTTAAAAGGTTTGGTTAAAGTCAAAACTTAACCCAAGGTGAAAATAGATGACCCTTATTAAAAAGTATCTGACCAAGTGTGTGTGTGCACCCCGCTTCAGAAGAGCAACCCAAGCAGCCCAAACACACACACTAGGCAATGCTCGTGCAGGCGTGTACAATCGCACACCCGTATGCATGCTTCTTTACCCACAAACATGACAAGCATTGAGACACACGTGGACGACGCACACACACACTTGTCTCCAAGATCAATTTCAATTCTCCTGTTAGGGAACAAACCAGCAGACAGCCTTTCATCTGTTCAGCCTCTCTTACTCTTCCTCTACACTGCCCTCTTCTTTTTATTGATCGCTCTTTCTCTTCGACTGCCTCTCAACTTCTATTCCCGTCTCTCTCTCTTTCTCTTCCCCCACACACACTTTCACTATTTCTCCATTTCCCAGTCTGTTTCTGATCATCTCCCAATCTTCCTCTTCATTGCCTCGACCCGTTAATGTCCATCGACTCCCTCCTCTTCTTTGTTTCTTGTTTCCGTTTCCCTGCTTCCCTGCTCCTCGCCCTCACTGTCTTCCTGTGACCCGCCCCAACTCACCCTCTACCTCAAACGCACCCATCATACTAAATGAAGTTAATTTCCACTTCATCAGAATCCACTGACTCCCTGCAGAGGTTACACACTTTGTCGTATCGTATCCAGCAGAGCGTAGGGACCATCTCTTTGATCATCTGTGTACCTGTCTTGCTGCATCTCAACCTACCCTGCATATGTATTACATGTCGGCGTGATGATCAGTAATTGACCTACAGCACCTACAGATGATGAAAGCTTGGAGTTTTAGGCCAAGGGGAACAGTTCTTCTTGATATTAGAGACACCTTTTCATCTTTTTCCGAGGTATTTGTCATCTCTTTGTTCAGCAACGCCACTCATTACTGCTCCCTGCACAGTGCTACAGTATTTATTCTGTACATGCAAGTGTTTAATCAACAGCACAAACACACACATTGCATTTAATCCACGGGTAAGCAAGCAGACAAGGTCACGGCCTGTAATTGTGAAAAGCCTTCTTTAATGAACACAGACTCCATTAATGGACTTCATGTAAAATGTGACAAAGCATTGGAATGCGGAATGAAATGTAAACAGTAAACACATGCATACAACGGTTGTTTGAAGTCACACTACATAATTAATGCACACCTTTGGAAAATAAGGGTATTGCAGCCATTTGTGTGTGTGTGTGTGTGTGTGTGTGTGTGTGTGTGTGTGTGTGTGTGTGTGTGTGTGTGTGTGTGTCTGTGTGTGTGTGTGTGTGTGTTGTGACAGAAATGGTTGAGAACAGCAACAGAGACACAGAATGATAGAAAGAGCTCATGTGTGTGCTATAGGTGTAGTGTATAGTAGTAGTACGTTATAGTGTGTAACAAATATATAAAACCCTTTAATGAAAGCATCCAAGAAATTAAAAAGCATATCTTGTGTTCTGGATTTTCAGGTTGTGTTGTTTTCAATCAAGGACTAAATGCACACACTTTGTTATGGTTTACGTTGTGTGTTCGTTTGTTCATTCATCACGCTCCATGCATGCCCCTCTTTTAATCAAAAAGCCTGTTTTTGTCAAATCCATCAGTGTGACGCGCATTCGTGGGATCTTTTATTAAATGAGCAGGTTCACGCTGACAGCTTGATGACAAACTATTCTGCCTGATTGTTTCTACACAGCAATGATTATCCTCTCTGCTTTTCCATTGCAGCTACGCTTTGTGAAAACCTGTGCTGGGCTCATTGAGGAGGTTTGGTCCACGACGTAACTGGACATTAGAAAGTATAATCTGACACGGGTCAATATGCCATCATGGACATTAATGAGACATGGCTTATTAACATCCTTTGTATCCCACTACAGTTATGTTCCTTTCTCATCGTCTTCTCTTCATTAGTAAGCAATTGGCATTCTCAGATGAAAGAACCAATAGACAAGAGACCACTGGTTTACTGATTATACAATGTCATACAAAGACAAAACAGATGAGTTATGTCGTCAAAGCAATAACAAAACAGCAGTCCTTCAAGTCCTGTGTGAGATGGTGTATTGATCGTTTTATAAGCTCATGTGGAGTTGAATGGAAAGTGTTCAGCTGCTGTTGGGGAGGGTGTGGGGTTCACTACCTCACACCTCTACTGATTCTGATTCTGATTTACAGCAAGTTAGAGGCACTACAGAATAAAGTGAATGTAAAGCTCCATACAGTATCAACTCTGTTCAATACAGCAAAATAAAGCATGTGTGGGGCTTCAGCAGCTGACAGAGACAAAGAGTGCAAGTGTCACTGAATCTTCCTTCCTTCCTTCCCTGTGGTTAAGGGTCAGCACCGGGTTGTACTAATGGGCCATGTGTGAGCGCATTCGAGATGACATAATTAGTAAATCCAAAGGGGTTTATGCTGCTCCCTCCAAGCCGACCTCTTACCACAAGCAGCGCCAAAATCAAAACCTATGTTGCCTCACACCTTTACTGTTACAGGTAGAATTTGGACAAACAACAAAGAAGTGACAAAATTCGCTGACAGCTGCCACACCCACTCGTATATTCTGCACGTGCATTAGAAACGAGCAGAAAGCATTTTCAACAACAAACAACACCAGAGGATGCCAGCATCAGCAGGTGAAGGACTAACAGATGACGTTTTCCCTTTGCTTTGCATCAAGTGAAGTCATTTCCTTGTGAAAAATGGAGAAATAAAGGTAAAATTACATTTAAAGATGAACAGTCAGAGCTCCCTCAACACGCTGAACTGACCTGTAACAAGCATCGACGGACAGTCAGCCGGAGGAAGCCACCAGAGAGTGAAATTGGTGTGATCAGAGGGTGAAGAAGAAGTAGAAGGCTATTAAGTCCAATGAAAACAGTTGGATTCCCGCGCAAAGGCCGGCGAGGGCAATAAAACTGGTGTTGCGTCGAGTGCTGTTGGAAATTGGGGCAGCTTCTTTTTTTTTTTTTTTATTTAACAATAACAACTGGACCAACGATTGACAAGGTTGTAATAAAAGTCATAAATTCAGCATTCTTTACGCAACAGAAGTTTACGAGTTCTGTCGTTTAATACAAGCTTTTCCAGGTCAATAACAATATATTTAATAATGACAAGTTTTGAAAGTTGATTTGTATCTTTTTCTGAGCAAACATTTAGTTGTCTGTATCATTATTAGATTATATGCATTTCTTATATGCATTTTCATTATCAAGGAGCCGTGATGGTTTTTTTTAGCACTCGAACGCAGCATCAGTAGCTGGTTGTAATGTGAAGTTATAGTGGTAAAGAGTCCAAAGGGTGGTTAGAAATGATTAAATTAAATGATATCTATCATCACTGATGATGATTAGCTTAGATTTGCCTTCAAAGTTGTATTTATACGTCTATAAATATTTACCAAAAAACACACATTTTAATAATAAGACAAGTTTGCCAAGATTAATTGCTGAAGCTACTTATCTTATCTTTCATGTCTTAGCTTTTCCCTGATAAGTTTTACTCTGTGGCTTATCAAATTGCTGGTTCACATTCTGTTTTAGTTTGAGCCCTGCATCACTCACCTTCTCTGTGTGAGATTCTGCCCACATCCTTAGTTCATTACAGGCAAAGTTATTGAGTGAGCACAAAACAAATTTAAACCAAATTACCAAGTGCACTAACAACACATCTCCAGATAAATCAGCATGTAATTCATAGGAACTGAGCAGGTCTGGGGAGCATGCAAGGACAGAATTGTAGGAGTAGTAGTTGAAAAAATATTGCAAACAGCCAAATCCACTGAATTTCGCCAGAAGCAGAGTGTTAATGGAGCTATTTCCCACTGTGGTCAATTCTCGACGGAGGAAACAAGCAGGATTTTGTGTTCAAAAGATGTTCTCCTTTTGCAAATCCACCCCTGCGTGCCCTCAAATCTAGATTTACCAATTGACATAAAATTTAATTAAGTTTGTGATAAACTTCCATAACTTCCATACCACCAGGATTTAGCATAGTATTATCCTCACGTAAGCCAACCCCCCAGGGAGGAGAGTAAGATTGACAGATGAGAGGGGAGACGGCAGAGGAAAGAAAGAGTGAAAATGAGGTAAACTAAGGACAAGAATGAAGAGAGAGAAAAGAGAGTCAAAAAAGAGAGAGAGCCAATACACACTGAGGCAAAGAAGAGAGAGGCAAAAAAGAAAGAGGCAACGCAGAGAGAGGCATCGAAGAGAGAAAGTCAACGAAGAGAAATGATATGAAGAGAGAAACGAGGAAAAGAGAGAGGCAATGAAGAGAGAGAGAGAGAATGAAGAGGGAGAGACAACGAAGAGAGAGAGGCAACGAAGAGAGAGGCAAAAAAGAGAGAGGCAACGAAGAGAGACAGGCAACGAAGAGAGAGAGAGATAATAAAGAGAGAGAGGCAAGGGAGAGAAAGAGGCAGCGAAGAGAGAGAGAGAGAGAGAGAGAGAGGCAATGAAGAGAGAGAGGCAACAGAGAGAGAGAGGCAATGAAGAGAGAGAGGCAAAGAAAAGAGAGAGAGGCAATGAAGAGAGCAGCAACAAAGAGTGAGAGGCAATGAAGAGAGAGAGGCAATGAAGAGAGAGAGGCAACAAATAGAGAGAGGCAATGAAGAGAGAGAGGCAACGAAGAGAGAGGCAACAAAGAGAGAGAGGCAATAAAGAGAGAGGAGCAGAGAGGTAAATTGACTTTGAAGAGCTTAAAGTTGGAGTCTGTGGCCAAAAGACGCTGATTATGATAAGGAGAATAAAGGAGAGACAGGAGACATGTCTTTCATTGTGGGACGGAGGAGGGAGCCATATGGGAACCAGAGGAACCTTCCCTGTCCTTTATTTATTTATTCTTACCTGTGCTGTCAGACGGGCTAATTTGTTTAGCGGCTAATTAGCTTGTTTTGATTCACTAAGTCACCTTGACCCAAGATTTGACCTATTGGCTAAACCATACTGAACACACACAGTCAGAGAAACACACACACACACAAAGACAACTGAAGAGCAATACACACGTGTAAGCACACAAACATACACACTGCGCACGCTTACACACTGATGGGATTGCTGTAGCTAGCAGACACTTATATTGGATTTGTGTGGGGGGGTCAGACCCAATGAAATTAATCAAGCTCTCATCCACAAGAACAAAAACCTCTCCCTGTCTGCACACTCTCTCTCACACACACACAGACACACACACGGTTCCC
>NW_027466879.1:17430000-17502500 GCF_046128005.1 Genypterus blacodes | reverse complement strand
TGCTGTCAAATTTCCAAAACAACCCACATGTTGTAAGCAGACACACAAACACACAAACAGACACACACACACACACACACACACACACACACAGACAGACACACACACACACACACACACACACACTTGCTTCACTCTTTGAAAAGATATTTGAAAATAGTCGAGATTTAGCATTTTGTTCTTATGATAACTGGGTTTTTGCATTTGACTGGCTATGAAAAAACAAGACTACATTCTATTTTGTTGACAAAAATTGAACGAGACAGCTCTGTTTCTGTGCAAGAGCTGGGTTGCCTGGTGGAAGAACATTTAACAGTGTTTATGTAATTATTGCTGAAATGAAGGGAATCATGAATCATGATCATAATGGTACATTAGAGTATCGGCCAACTGCGTTTATAGTTGTTTTTTTAGTCCAGACCAACTTCCAGATTCTGCAGATAGCTGATGGTGCTCCTGTAATAATGACAGATACAGTAGTACTCACGCAATGGCAATCAAAACACAACATAGTGCTGATTGTGACATTCACAGCATGAAAGTTAATGCTAAGGTGGTAGGTGGCACCACTGCAGCAATTCACAATTAGAATGAATGATTTGTTTAGCCCCAACGTCTTCACTTCCATTAATAATTGATAAAGTGAAAGCATAAAGAATTCAAGGGGGAATACCTGACATTAACCTCGACGTCTCCATAATTTAACATTCTTGTGGGAAAAATCTATTAGAGATGTGACGAGAGAGAGAAATTTGTCTCTTTCATTTACTTACTGAGCACTTACTGTTGTATAACGCAGTATAATTTAAGATGAGAAACCAAATGCAGTAGGGAATCTAATCTAAAGAACACACACACACCTTTACTCCCACAGCCGCTGCTTGAACAAACTGGGGATTTCATTTGATGTAGAAGTGGATGCAGCCTGGATGTTAGTACAGCGCGTCCCACTAGATCTCACCTCCTTCTGTTGACTATAGCATAAAGCCGTGTACACCATGTGACTGGAGGGCATTTATTATTTTTTGAATTATGCAAAGACGTTTAATCACAGCAATTAGCATCCTGTGTGCATGTTAATGAGCTCATCTCTTTCTGACAATGGATCTCCCAGCTGTCCTTGGAAGTAATGTTGTTGAATTAATAGTCAACATTTCTGTATTATGATGTCAATTCTAGTCAAAAAGACACAAACAAAACACACAGGAAATGTGTTGCTGGCTCATACCGTAGTCCAAACCGAGCAGCCCTTGGAATACAAACTATTCCTCTCCTCGCCTCCATTTGTTCCCTCTTGTCACGAGGCTTCTCTCATGCCACGAGACTCCAATTAATTTTTGGCTGCGTGCTGCCTCTAGAGTGTCTTCGTTGCATTTCAAATGCGGCCACGTGGGCCCTCACAAAGACAGAGCGAGTTATTCAGCCCTGTCCCAGGTTCCCACCAAATTATATATATATACCTATCAAACATTTTGCACTTTAATTAAATCTGTTCCCTCTTTCTCTGCTCACCGCCGGTGCACCCCCACCCCCCCACCCCCCCTTTACTTCACTCTCCCTATTACATTTTGGATCTTGAGCATGTCCTTCTCCGGCTCAAACTTTCAAGGGCAAAATAACTGGCAAACAGATGTAGGATTGCCTGCAACCCTCTGGGGACACAATGTGTAAATATATACAATATAATAACACATAATTGAAATTCATGGCCTTTTAGACAAAAAAACACACCCATGCTGAATTAAATGGCTGAGCATTTCGAACATGACTGACATTGCAGTATGAAACAACAACCAAGCTACAAACAAACATCTAAAATGACTCGTCTGTGAGTGTGTTTTCAGAAGCCTTATACCTTTGGATGTAGTTGATCCGGTGGATTTTCCACAGCATTCTTATTTATGATGCAATTCATCTGTTCAAGCTCAAAGGCCTTAATGTTCACAAATCCTAAGGCTACACAGCGTGGGCCTAAGCCTTGCTGTGAACACCACAGTGAGCCCAGTATAGATGAATTCAACATCACACACCTGTGGCTGTACAACCTGAATGCACTTTACCTGCTTCTCCTGCGCCCTTCTCATTCGTAATGCCTGGTAATGTTACAATGTTTCATAATGACTGAATGAATGATGCAAAGAGCTGCAGATCGAGTTATTTGATTTCAATTTCATTATTTGACATTAAAAATAATTGTCAATGTAGCTTTAAGGGATTATTTCTTGTTTATACTGTCAATCTGCTGAGTGTAGTTGGACATTCCCCCCATAACCCTGCATATGCTATGTCATTTTACACTCTCTGAGCTGGAGATAAGTAGTGAAAGTCAACAGATCACTCTGTGTGTACCTACAGCAGGTAGTTATTCTCACCATGGAGCCCATATGGGTGGCCAATTAAAGCCAGGCATTAAATATCAGTCACTGTGTCCAAACCAGACGCAGGGATGAGCTGTTTTATGATGGACACCTTGCTGCCGAGCCTCCTGCGGAACTCTGGAGGCATCAGCTGTGAAAAGCTGTAACTTTGCCCTCTGTGAGGCGAGCGAGTCACAGATCACAGAGCAGGTTTCAAACTAAAACGGCCTCTGAGAAACAAACTTTGCACAGTGAACTTTGTGGATGGACTTCTGTAAGCCAAGCTCATCTAATCACAAACACGTTTTTTGGGATGGAGGGCTGAAAACACCTTCTGTGTCCATCCTGGCTTGATCCTGGTTACCGTGTGCTACTGCTGTGGGACTGTTTTCATACTCAACTACCTGAAGGTGAGGGGATACCATTGACCACATGACCAGCTTATTACACACAAGCAGAGCATCTTAATGAGTCCACACCTGACATTACTGAGCCCATGGTGCAGGCACAAACACACACACACACACACACACACACACACAGACATTAATATTCAGGCGCACAAGAACAAATACACACACGTTGCCAAAAAACACATACAGTCACAAAATCATGCATGTACACACACACCAAAAACTCTTTCTGTCCACACCCACACAAGCACACAACGCATTGAAACCATGAAAGATGAAACCAAAGCTCTGCACTGACACCTAGTGATTAATATCAAGCACTGAATTCATAATAACCAACAACTGGGACTCCATCCTCTGGTGACGGAGGACAAGTAAGGAACGCCATGACAGCAGCAGCCAGGGAAACGTGTGTTCGCTCATCTACACGTTTCATGTCGGAAAATACCCCAAACGTTAAGTTGGTGAATTACCTTCTCTTTGTGTGTGTTTGTGTGTATGTGTCTGTGTTTTGCCTGCCTTCCAGCCGTTTCTATGGCTGTTTTCCGTGACTTTGACACTAAACAAAACTGTGAGTGTAATACAACTATTTATTACATTTGATGAACGTCAACGGTGTTTAGAAACTGTGGCTCAGTAAAGAAGACCAATGACAGCAGTGTTTCCGTGTCTGTGGGGACCAGTTCAGACTGTACTGTTGCGACATGTGCATGATGAGCCTCATGGGTCTCTCAGACTCTCTGAATTTAAAATGTTGATTAGTTGGCATGATGGGAAACTATGGATGCGCAGTTAATGAATATACTGTATGAGGCCAATATAGTTTACTTTATTTTATTTTGATTTAGCAGGTACTTTCCTTATAAATGGCATAAATTATTCTTACATATTCATACTTAATTTGAACAATTAAGTTATATAAGGCTTATGCAAAGCCACATTCAAAAGTTAGCAGTAGACACAATGAGTTCAAATCATACAACTTGGTGGCTAGCACTCTTGTCTCACAGCAAGAAGGTTGTGGGTTCAATTCCCAACCTTTCTGTTTGAAGTTTTGTATTTATATTTTCCATATGGGAATGTAGACGTAAGTTAAACAAAGTTAATCAAGCCAACTGTATTGGTTTTATTTTACTATTTTAAGACATTTACATTGTAGAGCCAAAGCTAATTGTATAATATTGTGACGGCAGGACTAATTACCAGGCAGCAGAGCCAAAGCTCAGTGTTATATTATATTATGATCTTATTTATATTCAGAATCAGAATAATTTTTATAGCCAAGTAGGTTCTGGCTTACAAGGAATTTGCTTTGGTGTTTGGTGCAATCAAAATATTAAAAGAAAAAATAAATCACAGTGATTTTACAGCACTATATGAAAAAAAAATAAAGAGCTCATCAATTTACAAATATACAGACAAATTTATCAATGGTAATATTAACTTAGCTTAAGATTCTGTAGAAAACATTCTAATATTCTTTGTTTGCACCTCATTTTGTTCTGTGTAGGTGTCAGGAGGTCAGGACCAGCTCTGTTTTAGCGTAATAGTTTGTACATGACAGCAGATTCTACAAGGAGCTGGTTAAAGTTTAACAGAAGATAAACTATTACAACCACAGAGAGCAATATCATATATAACCTGATATTTCATGCTCCTGTTGGGATGCTACTCTTCGTGCGTGCGTGTGTGCGCGTGTGTGTCAGTGTTGCGTGTTTGTGTGTGTGAGAGATTAATCAAAGTTTCTCAGTGATTGTTTTATAGGAGAGCAATAAAAAGGTACAAGGATCAGTCACACAAGCACACTCACACACACACACACACACATACACACACACACAAACACTGTGCACATGTGAGTGAGAGAGGGAGAGAGACATCCCATTTTGCATGAAGCCTTGAAACCAGTCAAAATATACAAATACACATACTGCTACCCTGTGTGTGTGTGTGCGTGTGCAGTCTAGCTGCCACCTTGGGGATCAACACCTGATCACACGCACACACACAGACACGCCTGTGGGCTGTACCTGACTGCGTCTCTTTTACAACCATAATGGTACAAATGGACATGTGAGCGAAGGACAAACTGACAGAGACAGAGACGCTGTTGGATTACAGTCGATTTCAGAATAGATACTCAACAAATTGAGTATCTATTGACTGGATAATCTATGAGTGAGAGACATCCAGCACAACAGGGACATCAAGGTAAAGATTCATTCATTCCTGTATTTTGCTTTGTCTTACATTCACCTTTAATTATAATACACATTAAACCACCACCAGAAAGAATATGAGTAACTTTAGAACAGTTATCTTTGTTACTTCTGACATAATGACATACTCTCTACACAGGCATCCATAGTGCTGGATAAACAAGATGGAAGATATCAGATTCAGAGGAAAGAAAAGAGAAGGAAGACACGCGTAAGAACTCATCTACACGCTGCTGTTTGAATGGTTATTGCTGTTTTCTTTAGTCTTCACTGCCACCAGAGACACGAGACAGGAGATGATATGTGACATACACCTTGAGATGAATATTAATACACATCATTTTTATTTGCCCGTCAGACTGCCGAGCCTCAGCCCCCCCAAATTTGATCTTAAATAGCCTGTACACTCAAATAAATACAAAACAAATCCTGCCTCACTGACACTTCTTGGAGGCAGAAAACCATCTCCCCCTCCTTTATTCTTGTCGCCCGTCCCGTTATGTGCTTTTTAGTAGACTTGTTCATCAAAATTCCTCTCGCGCCGGGAATCACGATCACTCATGACTGCAGCAATGGTCCAAGCAACAAATCATGCCGAATCTCTAAATTGTAACCAGGTTCCTAAATACTTCTGTATAGTGCACCAATGGTCTATTTAAATTAGGAACTGAATGAAAAATGGATATTTCTGTTGTCACCCACATCTGCTGGTTGGTTGATTGAACTGATTTACATCTAACTTGGTGTAATTGTGGTGGGCAATGGAACAGGGAAGTCAGTTTTCTTTCAACATGTTGTTCAGGGTCAGTTCTGGGTTCTGGGACTATGAAGTTCCCACCAAGTGTCATGTAGTTGTAGAAATGAGGCAAAGGTTTATAAGTGATACATTGCAAAAAACATAATTTGGCTGTCATGCGCCACAACAATTTACTGGAAGGGAAAGCATGACACGGTGAATGTATTTCCTTATTCCAGCAGTAGTTACTGTGTTTCCTACTAATAGAGACAGGAGGCAGATTTAGAGAGGAGAAGTTTCCATACAGCTCCGTATTAGTCAGCAGTTCCTTCCTGTCCATAGATGCAAAATCAATGTTTATTAATCTGGGGAGTAAATTGTTAGAAGCGCCGTGATATTATTATTAAATGTTCTCCCTGTGATATGCAATAAAGTATTGTATTACCAGGATTCTACTTGATATAATTAACAGTTTGAGGAAACAGTTAATTTCCCCTGTGCTGGACTATGCTTGGCTTTATGGCTGTAGCTGATATCACCCCCACAGATAGTGAGTGCTGTTAGGGGAATGCTCCACCATCTAAAATGTTAAATACATACTACAGTGTTAATCACAATCAGCGTTATTGTTGTCTTCAAATCAGGAGGAATCTGTTTGTTTCGGGTTTGGGGGCTTTTTTCTGCCATCCTTTGTATTTGGTAATGGATGATTTCTCGTAAATTTCTTATTTTCTCTATTATTTAAAGAATTCTGCACTCTGTTTCAGAAAAGGCAAAGAATTGGCAACAATTGTAACAGTACATCTGTGTTATTTACAATTGTGGTGTATGAATTTAAGTACATTGTAAGCTCCATAAAGGGACATGACCACAAATCCTGAGTATTCAGCTTTGCAATTGCTAAGGCATGCTGTAATACCATTTGTATTGGACAGATTTCTCACAGTTTGTTATTGTATGGATTTATATGACTTAAAAACAGAGGTGTCTCTTCATTTAGTCTTCCTACGCCAATATGGGTATGTTTCAAGCACTCTTCTCATATTACACTGTAGAGATCAGGCAGCAGGGCAGAAAATAAGAATAAATCAATCCCAGGCATTCGGAACACAAAGATGTCTTTCAGAGCATGAAAGCTTAAAGCTTAGAAACACAAAATCTGTTACTACAATAACACGAAGGCTTCCTGTTGGGCAGTTTCGATCTAATTACATCTTGGCTCTGTGGTAGTTAGCAGGTGTATTTGTCTGTCACAGCAATAACTCAAACCAGGCAAGGTTGATTTTTTTTGGCACAATGCTAATGCATGGGGGAATATACTGAAGGTATTTATAATGAAAATGAAATATAAATATACATTGTTTGTGTATGACTATTTATGAAATCTGGATGTGGTAGTGCCACAGGTAATGCTGTTGTTGTGGTGTGTCAGTGCAGGTGTGTGTGTGCTACAGTAAGTGGTTGGGTATCAACATTAGGCTTTTTGAGCATTCCATGAATAATGTTATCCAGGAGGTCTTGTGTCACAGCCTCATTCAAGTCAGACAAAATCTCACCGGCTCTGGTTGGATGTTTTGAGAGAATGACTGAAGCAGAAAATTGCTGGCCGACTTTGCTAAACTACTTGTTTCATTCCTCTGAAACGAAACTGCAATCCACTTGATAATTAATGAGGGTTTCTAATTAACAAGATTGAAAACATCCAAACTACTAGACATGAACATGCAAATACACAGACACAGGCCTGTCCATGCAAATACACAGACACAGGCCTGTCCATGCAAATACACCAATATGCAGGCAAGCACACAAATTATGACTACTGGTATAAACCAGAGTAGATTATGCATCGCACACACACATTCCCTCACTCTGCCACCGTGGCTGTGGACACACTGCTACATTATAATTGTTCTGGCCAAAAACTAGTTTATATCAAAGATATATATCCTGGGAATTACTGGTTACCGTACATAAACAACCAAGGATCAAATCCAATTGGTTTCATCCAAATATTCCATGGCCCTTGTAAACACACAAAATAATTTCAACTAAAAACCAGGATGAGCTGCTACTAGACAAACATGGCTGTTATTACACTGATTACATTTGAGAGAAATATCACAAAGTAAGAGAGAAACACAAAACACCTCAGTAAAAAGGAGATTGCTTTTAGATTTTAGATAGAATCAGTCGATATGGCTTCAAAGTTGAGCAACACACTGACACAATAACATGACAATTTAGTATAGAGTGGTGGAGCTATAGAAACAATTAGATTAAGGTTGGGTTACTGTGCGGCCAAAGGAATAATAAAAGCAATGAATGAAATACTGAATATGGGGCAGTGTAATCATGATTTATGACTATGACTATTATTTATGAATCTTTCACTGTGTTCCCCACATTACAAACCTTGTCTACAAACCAAAACAGGAGGGTTAAAAGCTTATTCATCAAGCATGGCCATTGTATTCGTTTTTTATTTATCCATGAAAAGCTCTTCCTTCAATCACTGGATAGGGAATGAATGCATTTGTTATCTGACCATGAATTGTGTACAGTAAACCGCTATATATTGTACTATGTACTGAGGTAAATAATGCTGTGGCATAGGGAAACAAACAACAACATCATAAAGGCTGCAAGTTCTCAGGCTTGTCTTTTAAACATCCTGTTATTGTTCATGCTTTTGTGCTGATACTGGCGTGCTTGAGTGGAACACGGAGCCATTAATATTATAAGGTAAGAATCAGCATGTATGGCATGAGAAAAGTCTACGAGTTGCCTTAAGTTTGTGTTCTCTGCGTATGTTAGGGATACATGGGATCCATTCCAGCTGAACCCTATCGGAGCCGAGAAGGAACAGAAGAGAAGATGCTTCCAGGTGGCCCAGTACCTGGTGGCTGCCATAGTGGGCTTAGCTGTGCTCACAAGCGCCGTCATCGCCAAGGTACCGTATCTATCTATCTATCTATCTATCTATCTATCTATCTATCTATCTATCTATCTATCGAATTACCCATTTCTTCTTTTTCTTTTTACAGTAAAGTCAAGTCACGTTGAGTTTATTTGCCAGTTCTCATGTACACTGTAGAACTGCTGTTGATGAATACGTCTGGAGGATAAGGAGACAAACACTGGTATAAAACAGTTTTTTATGGTCGTACCAGCAGCAGTTTCTGGAGCTCCTTCTTCCTTTTCAAGAAACACTGCACAGCGAGTTAGAGGTGGAGATCAAGTTGAGTCAAGTTGAACTCAGGATAATAGGTTTAATATTCAAAGCAGATTCCATGGAAAGACTGTATAGACATACAGATTTACTGACTACATCGTTTTCATTTATTTGCTTGACCTCTTGCACAACAGAGACAGGTTGCTCTTCCTTGAAACGATCTCACCACACCTGGACCAAAAGATACTGTATTATCAAACTCATGTATGTATAAACTGGAAGAAGCAGTGTGTCACCTAGATGGTTGTAAAATTCATCATTAAATTGCGTGTGATAACAGTCTTATCTATTTAACGAGGCAGCATGAAGACCGTGAGTGATATTTATGGCAGGGCAGTGGTCAGTCCCTTTGCACCTAATTGTCTCTCTCCCTCTGTCCTTCTCTCTCTCTCTCTCTCTCTCTCTCTCTCTCTCTCTCTCTCTCTCTCTCTCTTTGTCTCTCTGTCTGCTGTTGTTATCATTTTTGCTTCAACCCCTTCATACTCTCCTTCCCTCTCGACTATGAATCACAGGAGAGCGAGCACCCTAGCAATGCTTTCCTGAAGTCTGTTGTCGTATGTAAACAGTCATTGGACTTCGTTGTTGCCGTTAAAGTAAATGGCGATAAGGAAGTTATGACAACTCCTTGCAAATAATCTACAGTAGGTGCTGGAAGCGGGGAGAGGTTGACTGGAAAGTCAGTCACAGCGGACTCTCACCCCACTAAAGCCATGCGGCAGTGATGAGGCCAAGCTGATCTGGTCTCACGATATAAACATCTCTCAATCATTGCTCCAACCTCTAATGAGGGCCAACTGACAAAATAAACTTAATGTCTAATCTGATTTCTGGTTAGGGCAAAGTCACCTTTGTTAGTGTGCTTCGCGTTTGCAGGAGAGGCCGACAGAAAGAAGATCGGTTTCATTTACGAGGTCTTGGCCTGGTAACCTTAAATTGTCCTTAAATAAAAACTGTGGAGGAATATATCTCAGGTCTGCAGACACATAAAAGTGAAGAACTGCTCCACCAACTCTCCACTACTTTCTACCTTTTCAGCAATCTGCCTGGTTTCTCGCAGGGTTTGTGCAGCACCAAGCAGTCCAGTTGGTGCTGTTGCGCTCACTAACAGTTCATATACAAGGATAATTACACACGACTGACACAGCGATTTAACTGAAGTACCTTTCAGTCTCAGTCTCCGCTTTCTTCTTTCACTGGGGGTTCTTACCATTGCTCTTCCTTCTGTTCCTGTCCAAACTGAATGTTAGATTAACGCACTTCGTCATCGTTTCTGTCCAATCAGGGGTCTCTCCTGGTGTTGTCCACCATGTCCAGTCCAACCTCACTGCGCAGTCCAAAGGAAAGACAGTTCTACATGCTGATGTTGGTGTTCTGCCTGATCTGCCCCAACTTCCTGGTGTTCTTGAAATCACTGTGGAGATGTGCCTTCAAGAGCTTCGTTCAGCCCAACATGAGGACCATGGCAGTGGTACGGTATATTAAAAGCTTATTCATTTATGTGTACTAGTCCATGATAAGCACAACCGCATTTGTGCCGGCACACGTGAGCACTGTCACTATGAGAACAATCACAAATCCACATCTACGAGCAAAGGAGAAAAAACAAACATTGAGGCAGCTCTCTTTTTGTTTGCCCATGAGAAAGTGGTGCATTTATAAAAGCCAGACATTGTTAACATTCTGTTAAATCCTGACTATAACCTATTGCTGAATCATTTTGATGGCGTCAATATGAGTTCTCTCCCACGAGTAAAAACGATTTGAAGTGGAGCGTAAATCAATTTGTGAAGCCCAAAGAACCCCCCCAACTCTTAACAGTGACACTCACAATTTGATATTAACTGTGTGTGTGTGTGTGTGTGTGTGTGTGTGTGTGTGTGTGTGTGTGTGTGTGTGTGTGTGTGTTTCTTCTACAGATCTGTTGCATTGAGTGCCTCGTGTCTTTTGGAACCTCAGTCCTTGTGCTGATTGTCATGCCTCAGTTTGACGTATTGACCAATCTGTTCATCACTGGAGGAGTCTGCATTTTCTCTTCAATTCTGCAGATAGCGTTCAGACTACAGAGCGAGACTTGGAGGATCGTGTTCCCATTTTGTTCCCTCTTTCTCATAGTCACCGGTACTGTACCTTCTTCTTCTTCTCCATTGTCTGTGTCTCTGCACCTCGTTCCCAGTATTTCCAACGCTGTAAAAGCAAAGATATTGTCTTAGTGCAGATCTTCACACTAAATTCCAGGCCCAGAGAGTCTGTCTTTGTCCCAATTGCTTCCATCATAGTCTGATTAAAGATAGCTTTATCTCAACAAATCCACAAAAACCTGTCAACGTCTCTGTGAGGTCACAGTTCAAGCTCCAAGGTCTATGTTTAAGACCAAAGATGAAAAAATATTGCTCAAACTGACACATTTAAGCAAATGAAAAACAACACCCATACATGCTGACATATGCTGTCCATATGTACCTCCCACGTCATCGGTCTAACTAACGCACTATCACTCTCTCACTTACATACAGGTTACTGCCTCCTGGCAACGGACTACTATGTCCGTGTAACATCATATGTCGACAATCAGAGCGCGGACTGCTACGTTTACGTTGGACTTGGAATTTTCTCTGTGCTCTTGGTGTCCCTCTGCTGGTGGGAAAACCCACTGCAAGCTACTAACCGCCTGCAGGTATGATGATGATGATAATAATAATAATAATAATAATAATAATAATAATAATAATAATAATAATAATAATAATAATGGCGCCTTTTTAGAAACCCAAGGATGCTTCACAGTGGGGTAACATAACAAAAAAAATGGATTAATACTTGGCTGTGACACTGCCCCCCAGACTGTATCCTCAAGATATCCTCTTATTAGCCATGTACAGATAGTATTTATTATTATTCATCCATTCATCCTTATATAGAGCATAAAGGAAAAGGTAACTCTCTCTCTCTCTCTCTCTCTCTCTCTCTCTCTCTCTCTCTCTCTCTCTCTCTCTCTCTCTCTCTCTCTCTCTCTCTCGCTCTGTCCCTCTGTCCCTCTGTCCCCACAGGACCAATTGTCAGAGTTGGATGGTTTCAGGGATTTTGTCTTTGTCATCAGCAGTGTCCTCAGAGTAATCGTGATCGGTAATTTTCTGTCCATGTCTGCATCTACACACATCAGACTGAGAAAACATTTTGTTTTGTTGTGTAAATCAAAGTTGGTTAGGTGAAACGTTTTATCAGCATCCTCACATCACTTTGTGCTTATCAATGTTTGAAATAGGAGTGAAAAAAAATCGAATTTCTCACATTCACCTTAGAGAACAAAAAGATTTGTGTCATATCACAGGCGTGGTTAGATTGTGGATAGTATTCCTCAGATGTAATGATTGTTTATGTTTGAAAACCTAAAACGATTTAACTGTGTATTCTCCTCTGCTACACAATATATCTATATCTATTTTACCAGTGTGAAATTTCCTCTGTATTTCATCTTGTTATTTATTGTGATTTATTCCTTGTTGATTGGCCTTTTACATCAATGCAATAACCGCTGCATTATTTTGTATTGTAATCTAGGAGCGGTGTACCTGATCTACCATGTCCTCATTGAGAAGTCGGTCATTTGGTCCGATTTTAACCTGCAAAAGGATAAAACCGAATTACTGCTGATAGGACTGGGGCTGTTCTTCTTACAAGTGAGTAACAGGAAGTCTGTAGGCGCCAGGTGAGTGTCCACACACGGCTCACATTTGTCTCTCGCTCCTGTCAGGCGTTCTGCGCGGCCGCCTGTCACTGGTTCGGGGTCGTAGCCTGTAAGATTCACGCAGTCCGGATGAGTTTTGCGGTGCCGCTGTGCTGCACAGGGCCCGCTGTGCTGATGCTGGCCTTAGTACTGTTTATGACCGAGTCACAAAAACTTCCCGGAACACCCCCAAGCAACGTCTCAGGTGGGAATTATTTATTTATTTGATTCCACTGTCAGGTATTGATTGATGTTGATACAACCACTAGGCTACTTAAATATATATCACACTGAATATTTAGACATTTTGAACTTCCAGACCTATGCTTCAAGAAATTTTCTCCAACTGGACCTCTTTAACTTTTAGTTCAATGTCCCTGTCTTAGAAAGACCCGAGGTAGATTTGTTGTAGAGTCCAATGGCCACAGGAAGGAAGGATTTCCTGTGGCACATCTGGGAGGAATGAGTCTCAGCCTGAAGGTGCTTCTGTATAAATGGCTTGATGTCTGATAATTGAGGGTCTATGAAATATAATTTCCCCATAGTTACTGCCAATCACTGACATGGCTGTGTTCAGGGCAACTCTTAATGCACACTAACACAAAATCAAGGACCACCTGAGAAATTTAGTTGAAATTAAAGTCTGATGTTTAGACCTTGAAATGTCTTGATGAAATATTATTTTTCCATACTTGCTGTAGCAGCATCAACGTAGTAGCTGTTAACAGTCGTAACTCACAGCCTGTGTTTGTGTGGGCAGAGTTGTGTGACAGCTTAGCAGCCCTGAGCAATAAGAACACCACTAATGTGGTCCTGCTGGAAATCACCAGGAGCATCTGTCGGACTTCTCTCAACAGGTACGTATTTACTGTAATCTGCCATTCTATAGGTGATCTCAAATAGCTCTAGTCATATTTTACAGTATAAATGTTAATGTATATGTATTTTACCTTGCATGGACTTATTTGATTGGAAGCTTCTACGTGCAATGGCCTTTCTCCATGTTGGCACTAGAAGGAGTGTGTATGTGGTCAGCCTTTGTCACATGTACATCTTACGTATGGAAGATCGAGGTAAATATGTGCACACACATATACTAACTCACACACACTATATCACCATGTATGTTTACCATTTAAGCAAATTTCCATAAAAGATGTGTTCTGACTGATATGGATTGGATAGTGGATGTCCATCATCATACATGGCACCAGGGTGGAGCTAGTAGTTTTCACAGGGTGAACATATTGTATTTTTATATGCTAAAATTGTACATTGTAGTTTTGAAGGTGAATTCCCTATGTTTGCCATCTCTCAGGTCCAACGTATAGAAAGAACCTCTCAGCTCTTTGTCCGTCGTCTCTATGAATCTGCTTTCATCGATCTGTCCTTACTCCTCAACACCAAGATGAAGGTGGCCCGAGCCCAAAATATAGAGAGGTAAAATATATATTTTTTCATAATTAGCTTTTATTTCATTATTTGGGTATGATTTTAGAGAAATGGACATGCTTTAATAGTGACATTATTTTTAAGTCAAACTTCTCTCCTCTCTGCAGCTCTGATCAGATGCAGAACTGTGTCATCTATCTCTGTGCTACCATGTGGCACGAGACCTATGATGAAATGCTGAAGATCCTCACCTCCATGTTCAGGTTGGAAATGGTCGTTCCAGACGCCTAAGCATCTGTGTGGAATCTCTAAAAGCGTTTCCTTTGCCATTGTCCATAATGTTTTCTCTCTCTCAGGTTTGACCGATATCGAGGCGATCCAAAGGAGGAACATAAGGACTGTTTTGATTTTGAATGTCACATTTTTGTGGATGATTCCTATATGACCGAGAAGGAAACAGGAAAAAGGCTGGTTAATTCATACGTTAATGACTTGGTCAGTGTTGTCATAGAAGTCTATAGGTATGATTATCCATCCATCCATCCATCCATCCATCCATCCATCAATCCATTCCATCCCATTCCATTCCATCTAACTAACCAGCCACCCAAACATCTGTCTCTCCAGGGTATTTACAAACAAAGAACCAGATGATGTATCGATCATTGAGACTCCCTACGGTGGCAGGCTGATGTTTGTTATGCCGGAGGGCAACATGCTTTACATGCACCTGAAAGATAAAGCTCTCATTAGGAACAAGAAAAGATGGTCCCAGGTACAGAGTGTGTGGTGGTGAGCGTGTGTGTGTATGTATACACGTTCCCTTGTGGTGTTCTGAAGATGTATTGACATTGCATCGTGTCATTCTGTACCAGAGATGCTTCTGCTTCGTGTGACACCCATGTCATTTATTTGTCTTTCAGATTATGTACCTTTACTATCTGCTGGGCTGGAAGGGCTACATGGTGAAGAACCCAGTGAAGATCACAGTAAGGCGCTGGCTACATTAAAAAGTGTAGTTGTCAATGTTTTCTGCGATATTTCACATGTAAAATGTAAACCCCATTCTATTCTATTCTGTCCAGCGGGAGAATAACCCATGCAGAGGCAGTTTGATCTCTCTGGATGGTGAGACTTTCTATTTGCCCCAACATGACAACGATGCTAAGAGAAGATTCATATCAGAGGAAAACACTTATATCTTGGCTCTGGACGGAGACACCGACTTCCAGCCAAAAGCTGTGGTTCTGCTCATAGACAGGTTAGTTATCAGACAGACTGGCTGATAGACTCGTTGCTCTGTTCCAGACCTTTTTTCAGTTTGCACTTATCATAATTTCAAATATAGTTATTCAAATCTATTTTGATTTGCAGGTTGAGGATGTATGATAATGTGGGTGCAGCCTGTGGTAGAATCCACCCTACTGGTATGGGTAAGTACACATTTCTTCACTAATATTTACTCAGTGTAGTTGGTTGCCCCGCTGGCTTAGATGACTCTAACCTTGAAAAGGTGGTATACTACACATCCTATCTTATCTAACATGGCTTCAGATTAACATGTTGGTCAGTTTGCACTCTATTGTCCTCACCACTCTTCCATGTTGTGCACCTGCTCCCCACCCTCCCTGCCTACCTGTCAGGCCCCATGGTGTGGTATCAGAAGTTTGAGTATGCAGTGGGCCACTGGCTACAGAAGACAGCAGAACACGTGTTTGGCTCGGTGCTGTGCAGCCCAGGATGTTTCAGTCTGTTCAGAGGGTCTGCCTTAATGGACGACAATGTATTGAAGAGATACACAACAACTGCAACAAGAGCGTCTGAATATGTGCAATATGACCAAGGTTGGCATGTGTACACACATACACGCACACATGCACATTCTTTAACTACCTTTGAATTGACCTTTTGGCATATTTCTCTATATTGATTTCCTATGAGTTCATGTGTTGTATTTGTGTAGGCGAGGATCGCTGGTTGTGCACCTTGTTACTGCAGCAAGGGTGGCGCGTCGAGTACAACGCTGCATCAGATGCGTATACCAACTCACCACAAGAGTTTGAAGAGTTTTACAACCAGAGGCGACGATGGGGACCCTCAACACTGGCTAACACACTGGACCTCCTGCACAGGTTAGTTGTGTTATTCTTATTCATCATCAGTCAGGGTGATTCTGTCAAGCATAACCCACAATAAAGACTCTACCTAATGATGTTATCTCTGATTGTAACAGCTTCTATTGTTTTACTGTCCTATATGCTCAGGCTGTACATCCTCAGCCAAATGGTTATTATGATACCATAGCATGTGTAGTGTGTACTGTGAATTTTAACTTGCTGTTTTGACTTAATTCACAGTGGCGCAGAGACAGCGAAGAGAAATATGTCCATCTCCGGGATTTACATTTTCTACCAGATGTTCACTGTAGGTTCCTCTATTCTTGGACCAGCCTCTGTCACTCTCATGATTGCAGGTACTTTTGAGCTCTCGTCTTCTACTCCACTGCACAGTGTTTACTGTCGAACTCTTAATGATTGCAGTGGGGCGAAATACTTCATCTTCTGTTCCATTTTCTTTTCCTCTCATCTGCATGTCCCTTGTCATATTTTTGTCATAAATACTTGTCATCGGCAGCGGCAAACTATTTAAGCAAGTACATAGGCCTAAAGAGTGACAAGGATTGTTAAGATTGTTTACACTCAGTAGTCATAAACAGCTTAGTATCTCTGTAACTGTCTTACTTTCATTCAAGCCCCAAATCGCGAAACACGGCTGTCACCCTCCTGATCTGTCACTCAAGCAGAAATTAGGTTTTAGATGATATTCACATTTCTTGAGTGAAAACCAAACAAGCCAGACCAAACCATTTTGCTCCCTTCTTTTGATCTGCACCTCCAACACATATTTTCTACACAATTTCAAGCAGGATCTTAACTATGTGAGTTTAGCTACATACATTTGCCTCCATGCATCTCTCTCGCTCTCTCTCTCTCTCTCTCTCTCTCTCCCTCTCGCTCTCTCTCACTCTCTCATCCTCTCCCTCTCCCCCCAGGTGCTTTCCAGTTTGTGTTTGGGCTCACTGGCGAGCTCTCCATCATCGTAGCGGTCATTCCTCCTGTGTTCTACATCATTGTCTGCTTTGTCACCAAGTCTAACACCCAAATAGTCATTGCTGCCGTCATGAGTGTTCTGTATGCATTCCTCATGACTGCATCCTTCTTCTCCATCATTGGTGGGTGAAAAAATTCACAAGTAAATATGTTGTTACATGTATCAACATTTTAAGCTTTATTTTAAACAAGTATCCACACATACATCTCCTTCTTCTCTTAGGTGACATGGTTATTCAGGGAACCTTCCTGACCCCCACCGGCATATTTTTGGTTTCTATGACAATCATGTACTTGGTCACTGCACTTCTACACCCAGAAGAATTTGGTATGGATAAAATGTTATTGTAGATTATATTACTTACAATATTAGTTGTGATATACTGATATGTTATGTTATGTTGTGTTTTTCTCCCTAGGGATGATTATCTATGGACTGATGTATTTCATCTGTATTCCCAGTGGGTACCTGCTGCTGACCATCTACTCACTGGTTAACATGCACATTGTGTCATGGGGCACAAGGGAGTCCAAGTAATACATTACATTTTCATGAATAATGTTGAAACTAATGATTTGTGACTTTATAAATGAATCTATCTCATTTATTTTGCAAGGCATTGCGGCTCTATAAGGTTAGAAAGTAATTATGTATGTAATACATACATAATGTAATAATGTAATAATGTCTAACCTAAAGTTAATATATAGTACAGTAACAACAATATAAAAGAGAAGAAGGCAGCAAATCCCCTCTATTAATAATCATAGTCGTATCACATCAATTACAAGAATAATCAATTCATTTTCTGATCAGCAGTAGTACCAGGCAGTAGCAACGTCTACCAGTAGCAGCAACTAGATGTTGCATAAGTACAACATCCATGTCACGTTCCTTACGTAAACACTGTGCAGATGTTCATGAATATTGGGATACAACTCAAATGTCATGTAAGACGTAGTATAATGATGCAGCAGGAAATCAAATCAAGATTGATTTGTTTATTTATTGGCTTTGATTTGTCCCAGATGAATGTGTGTTTGTTTTTGTATCTATCAGGACAGAAGGAGAAGTAAAGAAGAAGCATAATTTGCTGTGTGACAGAACCTGTAAACTGTGCTGCTGGGATATGAAGATACAGGTACTGCTGGGGACAAATGCACATGTGGATGGATTATTTGATTGATTGATTCAACAGATGATTTCCATTCTCTTTAATTTATAGATAACCCAGGAAACAGAGAATCTGATGATTCAACAAATCACCCGCCAGATACAGCAAGCCCCTCCTGCTACTGTTGTCAGGGGCCAGGATACATTTGAACTGCTACCCACCGATGTAGTGCCTGAGTTACCGCAGGACACCATCAAAGAAGAAGCCATGCAGGGAACAAAGAAGAACCCAATTGAGAAATTACAAGGGGAGGTGACTGACATGTCCTCCATCAGCAGGTAATCATTTATCAATCCGATTGCTATTGAGTGATTCTGTCTCCAGTCATTCATGTGTGTAAATGCATGTGTATGTGCGCAGCTATGACAGTATTAGAAAAAAAGGAACATCAGTGAGCACGTATGATGGCACAGATTATGAAGATGATGATGACGATGTTGAGTCCTTGGACAATGATGACCTGAACAACAAAGAGGTGATCGCTGTCAAGGGTAAGAGACACTTTCACTGCGTACAAATTATTCACACGTTATATTCAAAGTATATCCTGCGTACTACATACTGTTAGGCACACATAGAGTGACACACGCATGCAGTCTAACCATAACAATGATGATGATGTGTGCGTAGACTGGGTGGAGCCAGTGAAACGCGAGTTTTTGAAGAAGTTGACTTCCGCTAACATGAAGAGAAACCTAAAAGAACAGATACGGTAAGAAACGCACAATCGCACTCTACACATCTACATGAATCTGTATGATTAGTGGGGGGTTTTTTTGTGGTTAGATACGCACTTCGCAACAAAAACCAGCAGGACTTGTGTGAGGACTTGGTCTCGATGTTAACGGACCGCCTCAGTGGAGAGTTATATGGAGTCGGACCTGAAGATATTCTGACAAACAGCCAAATGGAGGAAATAAAACTTGCACTTTCCGAGGAGGTTTGCCGCATCCCCTTTACTATCTTTTTGTTGTAACATTTATATAATTAATAATCATTATATGACCTTTCAGTGCTTTGATTCCCGCGCTCTACCTTGAATGAAACCCAAACTGGTCCCTCCCCAGTTGTGTGTAACAATAATGGATTGAGTAAGTAACTGACTTTCTCTCTGCTGCAGGCTCGACGGATCCTTAAGCTCAATCGAATGATGAGACTTGAACGGAGGTTAAAGAGAGCCATTGAGAAAACGCTCACCGCCCCACTAGTGCAAAATTTAGAGGAGGTAAGCAGCTGATTTGGCCCCTGGAGCACACACCCTTTAAAGAAGCACTTTCCCCAGGGAGCGGGGCAAATAACCCAGCAGGTATTAGTCAGGGTCAACCAGAGAGCAGAGGTTTACTGTACAAACACAGCAGCAGGAAAGTGGAATGGACCTGTAGGGAAAATAGGTCAGATAAGGCTGGAGGACAGCAGCACAGATGTAATAACCATTTCCTGCACATAAGCAGGCAGACACGTGTGCCCATACAAACATGCACAAAGGCACAAAGTCTCTCACTTATACACACAGGTAGAAACTATACTGACACACTCACACACACACACATTTAGAGGAGCTGGGAGACTAGATTGTGTCAGCCAAGTAACCAATACTGTAACACATCGGCGAAATTATGTCAACCAGCCAGGTCGTTTTAAAACAAAACACAAACAATTTAAGAATATTTGTTGCTGTCTGTTTTCTGTGTGGCTTTGTCTCTCCAAATTCATTTCCAGCGCGCTCTTGGCTGATGGTATGCAGCTTGGTCTTTATTCCCAGTGCTGACGTTAGATCTGCTGACACCATTTGGCTGAGAGGAAGTGTGAATTTAAGCCAGGTGTGTGAGCTTTCCTGCGAGATTGAGATTAAAATTCTGAAAATCACTTCTGTGTGCATCTGCCTAGGCTGAAAATGACTTCTGGGTCAAGTTAATCGAGCGCTACCTGACACCCATCGTTGAAACCAAAGCACATCAGGAAGAGGTCACCAGAGAACTCAAGTCACTGCGCAACCGGGTCAGCTGCTTTTCTTTACTCATCATTAAATCTGAGTGTTTGCCTGTGTTGTGTAGAAGCGGATATAGGATTATCACGTGTGTGTGTGTATATATACATTATTTCCATACAGTATACTTCCTTTCACATTAAATCAAAGGTTAATTTAGGATTTTTATTGAGTATTTACCTAACATAACATTCAATACTTAATATTTGGTAACCATGAAATAAAGACTTTGCACAAAAACACATTTAGCATTAACTATATATTGTATATTAAAATCTGGCTGTTGCCTCTCCAGCTTTCTTGGGATGATTACAAGAAGCAAAGCATTATGGGACAGCTTCAATATTTTTTACAATTAGAAAACAGCACCTTTCACTTAATAAATATGCACAGGTTCACATATTAACATATATTAAACTTTGTCAGAAGTGATCCAGCTTTAAATGGTCTCCACTCCCTGCAGGCAGTCTTCTTGTATTTCATCATCAACGTGCTGTGGGTGGTAGCCACCTTCTTCCTGCAGGCGATTGGAAGTGACGTCATCAGCATCAAGATCCCCAAGTATTTTGCAAATGGAACACTATCTGACGAGTATCTCAAGGTTAGAACACAAAGAAATGTGCTGCAGTGACGGAGATGTGTCTTTATATGTCACTCAGTAAATTATTGTCTTTATCATCTCAGGTGGAGCCCCTCAGTTTGATGTTCCTCTTGTCTTTTGCTGTACTTCTACTTGTCCAGTTCCTGGCCATGTTGTATCACAGGTAGACCACAGATACACACATCTGGCTGTGTTAGATGTCACACACACTGTACTGTCATCACTTTACATTCAAATGAAATCATCCACTTCTCTGCTTACAGTTAGACTTGGGACTACTTTCCTAAGAGAAAAGTAGAAGTGCTTGCTGAAATACTTATCTTAGGATATAATTAGATGTTTAGATATATATGATAAATATTTACACCACAGTGGAGCAGAAATGTTTGAGTAACACATACCTGTCTTGATGTAAAATCATTTGTACTGGATCCTTCATGTCAAACTAACTGTCGCTGTTTTTACTTCATTCTCTTTCATCCCACATTTTGTCCTGGTCTCATCTCTGCAGCTCTGATTGTCTTCCTTTTTCTGCTTTTAGGATCTACACACTGATCCATGTGGTGTCCTATCGCAGCACAGAAAAAGACTACAAGGAGAAAGAACTAGTAAGTCGCAAGACATGCAGACAGACACACACAAACACGAGAGCCCCCGAAAGGCACTCACACTCCCTTATACAATCATTAGGACACCCCTCATAGGAGTTGTCCCTCGTCATTGGCAGGTATGTTAACACGTCTTAGTTACAGATGTGTCAGCAATCATATGTTCCCTGGTGAATCAGGGACAGAATGTCTCATGGACATACGGTTATCACTCCTTGTCATCTAAGCTGCATACCAGGAAAAAGCAACTGTTCTGCTCATCTCTTTATATCACTGCAAGATTACAGACATTACTAATAAACACCATGTCACATTTAATGTCATGACAATACACAAGGATTGCATTGACTTCTTTGAGACTAAGACCCTGTACATTAAAAGATTAGGTCCCACTACATAAAAGTGTTGAATTGTAAAGATTTCATTATTCTGTTTGTCTGTCTGTGTCTCTGTCTAGGAGGATGAGGACGGAATGATTATCGAGAACCCCGATGTCGGCGGTCTTGTCTTGGCAGTTGAAGATGTGCTCTGAAGATGATCTCAGAGGCATAACAGGAATTTCCTAACGTAAAAAAGCACAATGCATACTAACAATACAGGAAGTGCGTTCAAGGCTTTTATATGAACATATTTATCGTTCATCCAATTAATGTTTTATTTGAATGTGAATGATTTTAAGATTGGTGTGTAAGAACTGAATCTGGAGTTTGCCCGTAGAGAAATTAAATGTCATGGTTTCTGTTTGTCTGCTACTGTTACTTTATTCTACATTAATTTACACTGTGTGATCAGTTCATTTCTACACGTGGTGAATTTCACTAAATCTAGTTCATGAAAAAAATCTGCATTTTTAATAATGTGAAAACTTTCTACGTTTTATTATGAAAGGTTGTGTATTTTATACTTCTTGGAATGTTTCCTGGTGAATTGTACACTAAAATGCGGCAAAAGTGTCCAAGTAATTTTGTATTAAATTAAACTATGCACTTTAAAAATGTGATGAATTTTTGTGTGAAGATTTAATATTTCTATATAAAGTGTATTGAGACGTTCATGTAAAATGCACTTTAAATAAATAAAGCTGGATTTGATTTGGCTTCATTCGCAAAAATGTTCTCCTCAGTGTCATTACTGTATCAGTTGATTGAGTATCACCTGTGATCAATACCTTAGACTAAGCATTATTCTCATCATTGATGTTTTAGTTGCAATCCGATGAAACGGAAAGCAAGTAATACGCATAAATATTGTCTGTTCAACATGATTCAACAGGATCCCACAGGAAAGGTGATGCTTTTTTTCAAAGAAGTTGATTGGTCAAAATAAAGTGCTTTATATTTTAGCTCAAACATAACCTGCTCTGTACCAAGCTAGCCATGGAGCATAAATTACTATGGCGACACAGAGCCAATAAAAGTGAAGCAGGTTTGTGACATAGAAAAATGAACTATTTAACCCCTTAATCTCACTTTCTAGTACAGCCATCAGGCTATGTTCAAACTAAGACTGATATATAAAACCCAACCTGTTGACCAATCAACTTTGGAAAATTGTGTCAGCGTTCGTGTAGGATCCCCTTGATGCATCTTTAGGGGGTCTGTCTGTAGGGCGGGGCCAGGATATTTAGATACTGGCAAAATGTGCTTGATTTCCCAGATTTCCCTGCTAATCTTGCTTCATAGTACAGCCCTCAGGACTGATTGTAATGTGTTTACTTCAGGTTTCATTACACATGATTCTAATTTTAATAAACAGGAAGGCATTCCAATTTCCGTGAAAGCTCAAAGACACAGACTGGAAAAGCTGTTGTATAGACTAAGACCCAAAAGCAGACAGACATCCATCTTGATTATTTTACGTTCCACCTGTTGGGACGACTTCTTACTGTTTACTTGAGCTTTGAAAGCCCATGCAGGGCATGAACTCTGGCAGGTGCTCAGAGTACCAGGATATAATCCACGGATTGATGTTCCCCTGAGAAGTGGGAGGAGTCTGAACCTTTCCTTTCTTTCCTCTCCTGCGTTTGGAGTCTTTGAAGTTGGCCTTCTTGGCTGCAGCCTGGCACCGTGCGTTGCAGGGGAGAGAAGCAGCAGCCATGTGAAACCTACTTCTCATTGTATCTTGAGCATCTCTACAACCTTGGGCACAGGATGAAGACACTGTTGCTGCAACTGATGATGCTGATGGGATGTTGCAACACACTTGAGCGGCGGTGAACATTGAGTGTGGTCCTGATGAGGGAGCTGCCTGGGAGCTGCTGAACGCATGCAGAGCCGCATTGATGTGTCTGCAAAAGGATGAATAAAAAATACACTACAGGCTCAATCATTTTGTAACCAATGCAAAGAAATGTCAGTGTAATTAGAAAGTAAAGCTACTTTTGTCCATTCTCATTGAAGTTAAACTTTTTCACATTTCCAGACCTCAAGCTGGAGCTATGAAGGTTGACTTATCTGTGTTTTATGTTTATTTGCCTGGGATTGGAGATACGAGGGTTGATATATCGGCATTTCTGTTTTTTTTTCCTTGGTTGAGCACAGCTGGAGGAGGGCTGACAGTGTCCATCCTTTTCAAAGTCAAACATGATCCTCTTCTTCACATTTTCAGCAATACTGCAAAGACATACGTATGTCTTAATGTCTGATCTAATGTTCGGAGTCTGTCTAATGTTCTGGTCTTGTTTGCCTACGCTCATAGAGTAAAAGCACTCACCATTTGGGTGGCCCCAGCTCATTGCTGACTCTCTTCCTTGTCCAGTGGGTGTGGGTGCTGTTGGGGGAGTGGTGGTTGAATTGGTGGAGTTTGGGAGGGACATACTGCCATGTTGCGTGGGCCGAGCTGAAGGAGGGATTGTGAAATAAAAATGGCTGAGAGGCCTGGCACATGCTGAAAAACGGATGAACCATAACATCACGGGGGGTGAGACGATTGATGGCGTCCACCTCCAGCATCCCCTTCAACAGTTCCACAAAAGTCCACAGATCATTCAGCTCTCTATTGTCAGCTGTCCATCGAGACAGATGATTGAACTGTAAGACGTAGAGACAGATCAGAGGTTAGGAATATGTGATTACTTTACAGGTTGAGGACAATGGCAATAGAAGATAAGAGACCTTTTGGAAATTCTTGAGTGTATTATGTTTTACAGTATAGTCAAACATGGCCCTGCTCTTTAATAGGCAAACAATCAAAAGAGAACACTTACCTCAACAAGGTCATCCAGGGAGTTCAATGGTTTGAAAATCCCTTTCCTTACTCGCGATAATCCAGCGTCAGTGCAGAACTCTGCCAGGGTCTGAAAAGATTTATTAGTTATTATGAAAGGCCAAACACAGGGACAAACATGCAGAAGCATCCAGAATCAGTAAATATCAGGTCTTGCCTTAAGTCTAAAGAGATTGTTGGTGGAGGTGGTGAAAAACGCTCTGGTTTTACTTCCATATTTCAGTAGCCTGTCTGGCGGCTGACCCTGAATTTCCACAATGCTGCTCATCTTCAAAACAAAACACAACTTCAAAAGTCACCCTCGGAGTTCAGACAGAGGACCGTCATTCATTTCTATAATGCTTTCATAAGAAGTATCCTATTTACCATCTCATATTCACAACTGCCATCAAACAAGTGAAAGCCAAGGAAAAGACAGGCAGCCACACATCCTAGAGACCACATGTCAATAGCCTCTGTGTAGGGAAGCCCCAATATGACCTCTGGTGACCTGAAAAAGAACAAACAGCTATAAGTACATTGTTCAACATCATCAGCCAGCGCTCTCACAATTAACATTATCAAATCAGATACGGCGTTATTATTACCTGTACGTCAGACTCTGAATATATGAACCGGGTTCGACATCTGACGTATAATGGGCTATGCCAAAGTCAATAATCTTGACCTTGTGAGGCAGCACTCGGTGGTCTACGATCATGATATTTTCTGGCTTCACGTCTGCATGTATAACCCGAAAGGTCTTCAGATATCGCAGACCAGAGGCAAGCTGAAAAGTCAACAAAGACATTGAAATTCATTTAAAGAGCTCAACAGTATTCTCAGAATGCATTTTGCAGGACAGCAGCACAAAATACCTGGAGGAGGATGGGTCTTAACTCATTCAGAGACAGAGGGCGGAAATGTCTCTGTTTCATGAAGTTCCAAAGATCCATGTCGAGAAGGTCAAACTCCAGACAAAGATGTCCTCGGTCCATGAAGCTGTGGTTCAGATGCAAAATGGGGGCAGAGTATGGAACCAAGGCACTCAGATTCTCAAGGATAATAACCTGAAAGAGTTGACAGAGATTTAAAATTGCAAATGCATTTAGCAAAATACACTTTTATATGCCAGGGCTACACCTATTACACATAAAAAGTTACAAACGATCTACAGGGCAAATTTTGATGAGCAGGCCTTGTTCCTTACTCACCTCCAACCTTGCCTTCTGGATTGATGTTTTGCTCTTAATCACCTTCACTGCTACTGCCTTGTTGGTGTCCATTCTGATGCATTTGGCCACTTTTCCATAGGTACCCTCGCCGAGGAAGGACTGCACCAAGTAGCTGTGACATCTACAATACAGTCGACTTCCAGGTTCACCAGCCATATCTGAGCAGAGAGGCATACACAGATTGAGCTACTTTATATTGAAAAGTATATCAAAATTACACTAGTAACTAAATGTGAAAATATGAAAGGAGGAACACGATCCGATCAAATGGACACTTACTGCTGTGAATGTTATTTCTTTCTGAGCCAGACGCACATATGAGCTTCTCCGGTGATGCCGTCACGTCTACGGAGTGACATCAACGCAGTTCGAAAAGCCGTATTGAAGTCATGGTATTTGCATACACCAATTAACAAATGATGAATAATCAAATCCCCAAACAATAAACTTTAACGAAAGAGTGAAGATGAATGTACAATGCAGGTAAACTGAAAACAAGCAAAGGTAAGCGAGACATACGTAAAAAACACATCGTTCGGCGAGATCTGTGCGAGATTTATTGACTCCGATTTATTGAAGTATACTGTGCTCGGCCGGCAGGGGGCGACAAAATACAACAAATAACCCCCGACGACTCAAACCGAAATTGTAAATAAACAAATTACACAAATACTGGCGAGACATTGGATACATTTTTGGAAGCTTGTTTTTTCTTTATTTATATCCGCCAAACTGCGGGGAGGCTAATCTTGCTGGTATGTCTTTTTTCAGTCGCTATAGTGCTGGTAGTGATTTCCACAACCTCCAATGTGGGTGACAGTCACTTGCTGAAACGCATCATCTCACTTTGATTTCATAATAAACTCAGTCACACGGGTTTCTGTTTCGGGTCAAGCATGGCTGTTTGCAGTAATAGTACTGGTTTAGCCTGTTTTCATGTTATATATTTATTTTCTATATTTATCATTTGCGGTATTTACGTGTTGTTTTGTGTGTGTGTGTGTGTGTGTGTGAGTGGAAGAGACTGTACACACGTACCATTTTATGAGGATTCTATGTTGATGAGGCTACTTTACACTTACTCTTATGCAGAGGCGGACAGTAACGGAGTACATTTACTTGAGTACTGTACTTAAGTACACTTTTAAGGGATCTGTACTTTACTCAAGTATCATGTTGGGGGAGTACTTATGACTTTTACTCAAGTACATTTTAAAGGCAAATATCGTACTTTTTACTCAAGTACATTTCTATCCATAACCATAAGTACTCGTTACTTTTTCTAAAAATAAATAAAAATAAAAAAGCGGGGAAACCCTGTGGATTCAGTATTTTGTTGTTTCCTCCTCAAACGTGATTGCATTGTACAGGTGCCACTGACAGGGACAGCCTATCAGCAATCCGGAGAATGTCAGAAAAAATGACGGGGACTTTTACCTTCTGTAAAACGGTTCAGAAAAACGACCTCAGATAATACTAGTCCCGAGCGAATACGACCCTGTAAAAACGTAAGTAGGTAGTCCGCCATGTCCTGTTTAAACGTAGTTTTCACTGTTTCTTGTGCATGGAGGCACTTAAAGAAGCCCTCGGTATCGTTGGCAGTCGAAATATAATAGCCTGGGGCAAAACCGAAGTGTTCTGGACATACGAACACCGATAAAAAAAGAAAGTCAAACTTATCAGAAGCCGAGACTTTACCACCACTGTTGATGGGTAATATTTGTCTTCATTTATTATTATCAACTTGTCACACATAGGCTTAGGAATACTGTGTGTGTGTGTGTGTGTGTGTGTGTGTGTGCGCGCGCGCGCGCGCGCGCGTGTTGTCACACATACACACAAATTAGCTGCATCGCCTTTTTTCTTCTTGCATATAAACCCATTCATTCAAGCACAATTTTTTTTCGTAATTTGTTACATTCTTCAAGGTATTAACATTAAAGATTCCATAAAAACTCCATCCAGGAGGTTTCTATAGGTAAAGGTAAGCACTGCGGCAGTAATAATACCATATTTAGAAAATGTACTCTTGGTACTTAAGTACTTTTAAAAACAAGTACTTCAGTACTTCTACTTAAGTAAACATCTGACTGCAGTACTTTTACTTGTACTTGAGTAAAATTTAACAAGCGGTATCTGTACTTTTACTTAAGTAATGAAGCTGTGTACTCTGTCCGCCTCTGCTCTTATGACGACCACAGGTGTGGTATCATACAAAGGGAGAAATGCTGGTTGGTGGCATATGCATATACTGAAGGTACTGAGTGTGTGTGCGTGTGCATACAGTATGTGGATTGGTTACCTGTATTTTCAGCAGATAAGGTACTGAATAGTCAACAAATTTCCTTCAGGACAATAAAGTCTCTTATCTTAGTCATTAAAATATTAGATCATTTATGTAATTATATTAGTTAACTAATACAGATATTACGGTGCAGGTGGCAGTGGTTGACTAGCTTCACACCGCAAGCACCGCAAGACAAAAACATAAATTGTAAATCCAACATTGTGTGATTGTTTATGTGCCGGAAAGGGAGGGAGAGATGATTTTTTTTAATTCAAAAAATGTGTTCATTTAAATGAAACAGAATCATGAAGCAAAATCCGACCATTTCTGAACACAGATGACATGTAATAGTCATCAATGTCAATGCATTTTTGTATTTTAAAAGTGAAAATTTTCCACTGAGAATAAATATCAACTTAGGCAGTTGACCTGATCGGAGCTTTTCAAACATAGTTTTGGGAACTTTGTCAGTCAAGAATTGGTCATCTTCTAGTGGCACATTTTGAGTCATGAGGTCATAGGATCTCAGTCCATATTGTAGTCATATTAACTCATATTACCTTGAAGTTATTTTTTTCTTTGGATCATTTAAATTGAATGCCCGGGGCACAAAGAGCTGTTCAAAGATGCAATATACTGTACCTGCTCTAATTATATCTCTCTAATTTGTCAGCTATCATGCTTATCGTTAGAGGAAAGGATCACTGCAGATACTTTACTTGGGGTGACCATTGACGGTTCTTTACTGATGGGAGTGGTATTTTCCAAGAGGACAATGGCCTCAACCATATAGGGCACAAGGGGTCATTGGGTGTTTGGGTTGGCCTCGGCAGTCACCAGTCCACCACCTCACGTTCCTCCAGCAACATTCCAAAGACTTGCACAATTTACAATAAGATGGACTGATGCTGTTCTAACAACTACTGGTAATCTTAAACAATCTATATTTCTTTGACAACCGCAAAAGATTTGTAACGGCACTGATTTGTATCTTCAGGTGCTGGAGAACAATACATCAATATCTGTCAAATTCTTTACACAAATCAAATTTATAGTCCTTCATACTCAAGATTCAACACAATGAATAGCTCATGTTTGATTCCAACCATTCTCCCAGACAGCAGAGACTTCACCTTCTCCAGTAGCAACAGGAAGTACTGAAAACAACCTCACAAACTGAGTAGACCATTTTTAATGAACAGATCATTTCATTCAAAAGAATGGATGCAACAGACAGGTATTAAATATAGGCAATTGCAAAGCAATCATCCAACGTATTTTTGGGAAGAGAGGTTTCAGCTGAGGCCATCAATGATTCACACAAACATTCACACCAATTCATTTTTTTTCCTTCATCTTCAGGGCAAAAGCTCAGCGTGTCCCACCTTACATTGCACAAGCCCTGCCTCTGAAGTGGGCAGCCAAACTGACTGGGTTGTCTACAGTCAATGTCTAACAAGAAGCTTGTCTGCCTGATGGTAAATTCAGAATGGTGTGCCTTTCATTTCCATTTAGGCTCAAGTCCGATCGCTGACACGTCTCCCCAAACACCCAGTATAAAAAAGGAGTAACACTACACCTGAAACCCACTAAATTACATATTCAAGCCTGAAGAATTCATTTTGGTGTTTGTGTGATATATCAATATGTATATAGAAATATCAATATGTCATGCCATGTTTGCCATATTGAAATCAGGTTACCGAGCTTATGCCATTTAAGATGGCAAATAATTCAAAGCATTTTGAATTCAGCAGTCATGAATATGTCATTACTGGAGGTTCAGCTGATGCATTAACTTACAAACCAAACTCGGGCTTTATAAAGTGGCTGCCAGTAATTTCAAAAGCTGTGATGATGCAAAAGGAACTTCTCCTTTCACTTGTTGGACATTTTTTTCCAATGGCTGTTTTGACCATGAAATTGAAAGTTCAGGTGCTTGAGAAGCAAATCATGAACACGCAAAGCACAAGTGTAACTAATGTATTAATCATCATTAATCATTTAATAATGGCTCGGTCCTATTCAAGCGTGCCAGTGAGTGAGGGTGAATATCAGAGCTCCGTCACCGGCACAACAGAATGCAGCCATCATTCAAGTTATCAATTACACCTGAGTTTAAGTCAAAAACGCCCAACGCCGCCAATCCATGTTGACTTTCTAATATATGGAAAGTGGGAGTCAGTAAAGTTGTGTACTGTATATGTGTGTGTACTCTAGTAATGTGTAACTGACTACAGCTTGTATTGTGAGAGATTTCCCCCACCACTGACAGCCAATAAAAAGCCCAGCCAGTCCAGAAGAGTGACAGTCTGATCAGTCCAGACACTGGCACATCAGTAATCAAACGCTGAGCTGAAGCTGCGTTTATGTCCTCCTCCTCCTCCTCTGTTGTTGCCATAGCCACCACCGCTGCGGAACCCGCTGCCACGGCCGCCTCGTCCTCCGAAACCCCTCCCTCTGCCGCCTCTAAATCCCCCGCCTCTGTCGCCACGGTTATTGTGCTGCTTCTCCTCCAGCTCGGGAAGCTCAGTGGCGATGGTCAGCTGCCAGCGACGGCCATCCTGCCAGGTGTCCTATTGGAAGGATGAAGGACGGATGAAGTAAGGACGTTAGGCTGTCGCAAGTTTACACAAGAAACACTGTCACTGTAGGCGATCCTTTACATGATTCCTTAAGACACAGCACAACACACACCCCTAACAGATGGGGTCTCACCTGAATCTCTTTGACTTTGTCAGATGGGACATCAAAGCAAACTCCCTGTTTGAAACACAGTAAGGGAGCCACAGTCAGCATTTCACTTCCACTCAGACTGAAAGGTCAGTCAATGCACATCAGCCTCAGACCAACAATAGCCGCTCACATTTCATTCTAATCAGTTGTTGTGCTGTTAACCGTTTATCTACAATGTCTAATTTGGCTGGTGGGGTTCAATTCACAAACAAATTGTGGAGGATTTGTTGGGGTTTTCCAATAATGTATTTTTTCCATTTGCTATTTTGTCAGTTGACGTTCCCCTTAGTTAACTCCAATAACATTCATGTAGCAATCAGAGACCATGTTCAATGCTCTTGCTCAGATTTGCTCTGCTTCCTCTTAGAAATGTGCACAATTGAATGTAATCTTCTCTGTGCAAAGATGAATCACATCGAACTGGGCTTTGCCATCGTTAAGCAATGCTGCAGGCCAAAACATGCGTCAAAATCGGCTGTACCTTATCTACATCATCTGCACTTTGTCAGGGCCCATAGTATTTTAAGTTATGTGTTTAATTGTGTACAACTGAGCTCCACAGAGTACAGCCGAGTTTGACCAGGCTGGGCCAAATGGTGCCAAAGTAAGATTTCCAGTACGTTGTTGAATAAGAGAAACAGCAGATTTAGATGTGTGTTGCAGTGTTTGCAAATATGTGTCCAACAGCATGTCAAATCTTTTTTCATGTACGTACTGCTTTGCCTTTGAGGAAGGTCATCCTTTGAATTCGCTCCTCCGCATCGTCTCCGAGCTGTTCTTTGATAGTTCTCCAGGCATAGCCCAAAGTCTGCATCTCCTGAGAACACACCAACTGCAGAGTGGTGTAACCCTGGAACAACATGCAGGATAGCATAAGTTAAAGCACAACAACAACAAAACCACAAAACACACAATCTATGTGGAAGACAAACTGCACAATACGAAAACTACACCTGGGGCTACCGAGGCTGTTTGTACTCGCCACACAGGTGGACAGACAGAAACTGCACAATTGTACTGTTGTGTATTGCATGTGTAATGCTTTGGGAGATGTGTTCGTGCGTTTGACTCACGGCGTCAGAGTTGAGCAGTGACCTCTGTTCTAGGCTGGTGGCTCCAGAAATATGGGCCAGTGCGGCAGCAAGAGATTCCACAGCTCCCTTCTCCTCAATCAGCTTCTCGGCAGACGCTCTGAAGTAGCCGATAGCTGAAGGTGGAACAGAGTCCAGGAACCTGTGTGGACAGAAGGACATTAATGCCACGCGTCACATTAAGTTCTCCGCTTTTTGGAAACTTGCTCCACTTGGAACTGCACTCCATTGGCTATGGCAGATCCTGTGACTGGGGAAACTATGCAGGCATGTCCAACACAACCTCTCCATGCAGACACAAAGACACCTTTACACTGGTTACACAGGCCTCTTACTGTTCTAGTGATTCTTAAAAAATATGGTTGCCAAAAATCACCCACCTGACAGCATCCTTGCTTGATGATTTGATTATGTCGTTGGCAGTGGGAACGCCGACTCGTCTGAATGTGATGCCCTGATTAAACACAGATAAAATGTAAGTTTGATTACCACTAGGTTGGAGTCATAGAACATCCAGAAAATGTCCATGTTTAGTTTTCTGAACATGCCCCCACAACATGTCCCTTTTCTTCCTCCATTAAAACTTATATTTTCGAATTCCCATCCGAGTTACGTCTCCTCCAACACCTCAGACCGAAGGTAAAAGGACACTTACAGCTTTGTGTTCAACGTAGCGCAGCTGCTCCTCCTCTTTCCTCTGGTAGAAACAGATGCAAACGCCGGCCCGGCCGGCTCGCCCCGTACGCCCTGAACGGTGGATGTACGACTCCACATCCTGAAAGCGGACAGAGATAGCGACGGGCATTCAGATGTAGGATACATACATGACTCATCATTTCTGCAATATTATTAACTGGTGAAGATCCATGATTGAAATTCCTTCACAGAGAATAGTTCTGCATTAACTGTAGCTAATCTACGTCACACGATGACAACATCACACCTTGGGTGGGGAGCACTGGATCACCAGGTCTACCTCTGGGATATCTAACCCACGGGCGGCAACGTTGGTGGCCACCAAAACCTCGAAACCTCCATTCCTGAAGCCCTTCAGCGTTATCTCTCGCTGTTTCTGAGGTATGTCACCGTGCAGAGACTGGGAACTCTGAAACGGACAAGAAATTAAGTCTGAGAAAAGAAATTCACAGCAAGACTTTCCAAAATTTCATTACAGCAATCACACTTCTGTAACTGCAAGCTTTTGACAAACGACACCTCTCTCACCTGTTTGATGGATGTATTCATGGAAAGTTCATTGGCTTCCTTCTTGGTCTCACAGAAGACTATGGTTCTACCGTGGCTGCCGCTGTACACCTGGATCACATCCCCTATTACTGCCGCACGCTGTGACCAGTGGCAGGTGATGGCCAAATGCTGGGGGGGGAACCAGGCAGTGAGAAAAAAAGGAGTCCACTCAACCTGCTTCAGTATTTACATTACCTTTGAGCCTAATGTAGCAATTTCACTTGTTCAATAAATGAACTCATTATTGGACTGTGAATTTACTTTAGGACAACACACACATGTGCCACTTACTTCCACAGTTGTTGCTGCTTTCTGTGTTTTCTTCCCAATCAGGTCAACATGTTTGCACTCTGGTCTCATGTATTTCTTGGCCACCTCATAGACCCACATGGGGCAGGTGGCTGAAAACAGCAGAGTCTGAGGGTTGGAGTCCTCATCTGGAGGAAAAACAAGTATACACACACACACAAACATAAATTGGCGGGAGTTCCTTTGAGAATGCAGTCATTCCACACCTACTGGAAGGGGAAGAACAGATTCACTCAAACACAGACTGCACCTTTCTTGTACGATGACGCCAAGATTTCTTCAACCTGCTCTGCAAAGCCCATGTCCAGCATTTGGTCCACTTCATCCAGGACAACGTGCTTGACTTTGGACAGGTTCAGCTTGTTGTTCTGCAGGTGGTCCTTGATACGGCCGGGGGTTCCGACCAAAACATCTATTCCATTACGGATAGCATCAACTAGATAAAAACAGACAGAACATATTTAATGCAGTAAAATCAAAAACACGCAAAGAACATGATCTTCCTGTTATGCACTTGGCAGTTAGATTTACCCAAGAAAGGTCAGGCAGAAATAAGTATTCAATATCCCTATGTCAACATACAATTCATTAAATGGAAAACTGAATTTGTAATATACTCGTTCAAATGTGTGTACAAGACATACTCTGTGGCATGTATGAGCTGCCTCCATAGAAACAGGCAATGGCCACTTTCTTGGCGACGTCTTTGAAGTCCTTAGCGACCTGGATGGCGAGCTCTCTGGTTGGGGTCAACACTAAAACCTGGAGAGAGAAAACGAGCGTGCTGAGCAGGAACAAGAGAGAGAGAGAAAGAGAGATGCGACCGACCCTGGCTCACTGTTTCCAGCAAAATTGGCGTCTGTGTGTGTGTGTGTGTCTTTACCTTGGGAGCTCTGCCTCTAGTCCGCTCCGCCGGATCCGCCTGGAGCTTCTCCACTAAGGGGATGGCGAAGGAGAAAGTCTTCCCTGTTCCTGTTCTGGCCTGAGCAATTACATCGTGTCCGTCGTACACAGAATCAAACGTCTTCGTCTGAATGTCAAACAGGTACGAGACTCCCCTCGCTGAGAGAGAGAGAGAGAGAGAGAGAGGGAGGGAGGGGGGAAGGGGGGGGGAGAGAGGCCGAGAGAGGTAAGGAGAAGGGAAACAGAATCGATTGCATGTTGTCATTTCAAGCATGCCATTACATAATTCTGGTGTTTACCTTTTAGCTTTTCAATTGTGCATTGGGAGATTCTGAAGTTGGAGAAGGCCCCTTCCTTTTGCTCTGGTGTCTCCTAAAAAAGATTATTTAAAAAAAATTCACCTTAAAAACACACTCTAAGTATTCCTTTCAACACCCACAGAGGCAAAAATACAAGCACTAACTTTTCCTTTTCCTTACCGTCTCTTTTTCGCTGTCACTGGCCGACTCATCACTCGACTGGGCTGGTGTCTGGATGGGTGTCTGGATTGGGGTGTTTGGGTTGGAATGTCCGTTGATCGGAGTCAGGCTGCCGTTGGTTGGTGCCTCAGCGGCTGTTTTCTTCTGCTTCTTTTTCTTCTGAAAACATCAACAGAACAGTGAGGCATCGCAACAGAGAGAGGAACTTGTAGAATTGCAACGCTGCCGTTTGTCACCAGTCGTCGTCCTACTCAGCGGGTTTCAATCATCCTCCTGAAATCACAGAGCACTGACCTCTGAGTCTGCTCCATTAATCTTCTTGCTCTTCTTCTGTGGTGTTACGTCCTCTTCAGTGTTGCCATTAATGTCTGTGGCCCCGTTGGTTTGGCCATCTACTTGGTCTGCTGCTAGTTTGTCTTTTTTCTTTTTCTTCTTTGGTGCTGGAGGTTCACAGTCGGGCTCCAGCTCTACTTCTTGCTGCTCCGGCTCTACTTCTTGCTCCTCCAACTGCTTCTTCTTCAGTTTCTTGGCCTCCTTGTTTTTCTTCTAATTATTTTTTTTTTTAGAGAAATTAAGTTAGTTGGCTACAAACGCTGGGCTATCGATTTAGTCAGCTTATCTTCACAGGAATAAACCTCAGGACAAGCAAACAGCCAAACATTTAGCAGACATGCAGCCCATCTGTTATACTTGTGTGAGACGTAGGGCTGCGCAATCAAAATATGACCATGTGCAATTATTGAACTGTGAAATGTGGCAAAATAACCAATTAATATCTGGATTTGCCAGGAAGGAAGAAGCCTTTTGGCTTTTTTTGCTGAATATTTTTTTGCTAAATATTTCTATTGAAGAAAGCATCTGACATAACAATGAGCATATGTTATGAAACACACAGTTTATCTACTCCATTAACTTGGACTTGTATAAAATAATAAATCGATTATTAAATGTTAATATAACAACACAATTAAGGTTGAGGTGTGAGTATAAACAACTAGATTTTAAAGGATAATTAATTGTATTCTTAGTTTTGTGTTGTAATTAAGTTAATAGTTAACAGTGCCATATCAGGGTGACTATGCGTGTTGAACCTAAAACTACATTAGTTAGTCAGGTGACATGTTTATCATATTGTAGATCAAGACGAAATATTTTCCAGAGTTATCGCAATATGTTTTGGCAAAATCGTGCAGCCCTGGTGAGAAGCACATGCATCAGCAACAGCAAATGTCTCATTGGTATATAATGTGTAATCTGGTCATCAAATAAGAGGAGAATTCATGAGGAGGAGCGAGTGGGATGGAACCACAAAACAAGAGGAAACCCGTATTCTCTTAACATACTGACCAACAGTATAATGGAGGAGTGGACCTTTAAGGGTCGTCTACAGAAAAGTCTCCAGCCACAATGTCACATTTAATGACTTTACCAGTAGGCCTTAAAATGAGTTTAAAGATTATAATCAAGTTAATCCAAAGTAATCTTAACATTTTCGTGGGCTATCGCTCTGTACCACAACAACTGTCCAAAAATGATTTTAACTTAAACCAAACAGTCCAAACTGTTGTCTTCTCTCTTTGTTTTGTATGCTGAGGCTCGGCAGCCCAGCTTAATAACACGTCATCACGTACGACGCAGACATACACACCAGTTAAAGGGCGCGCACACCGCCTTAGAGGGAGCCACATGGTGTACCGGTCTGCTCACAAACACGTGGGCCGTCCACGTGATGTTTTATCGCGACTGCGTTGTTGCGCGTGTGTATGTGTGCAAACATGCTCCTTTCAACGAATCACATAAAACTAACTAATGTCGTTCGAGACTTAACTTGTTTTTTATATAATACTACAATATTACTTTTCACGTGTGCCGATACTGCTGCGACACGTATTTGCCTGAGGATAGCATGTAGCAAGCCGATTAGCGTGCCTCATGTTATAAGGCATGGATGCTAGCCGGACTAGCTAGCTGATTTAACTGGTCTCTACACAGCGACGCGGCTCGGTTTGCTCACCTTCAGGGCTTTAACCTCCTCGGCAGTGTCTGTGTCCGCTTCCATGACGTGGTCTTCGCTTTCAAATATGATTTTTGACGGCATTTCTCTCCCTGTTGGAACCCCTCAGCGTGGACACACTTGCGTACTCACGAGAACGCGGATAGAAAAGGAACGCACAAGGGCGCGCGCGGCGGCGAGGGGGAGTTCGCGCACCACACATAGAAATTGATTATATAGATCAGCATGACATGACAGAACAGCACCTAAATGTTTTCAGGAGGGTGAGCACCACTACTGTTTTATGAGTTTGTACAGTAGTTATAATTGTTTTAGGAGGATCCCTTCAAGGCATTATAATGCAGATTTTTTTATTATAAATACTGCCCCTTTTTGCTCCATGGTAGAATCAAAGGAAGAAAAGGCAGCAGAAATAATAATATTCCACTGAACAATAAAGAAAAGAAAAACAATACAAAACTCTTGTGGAAATGTATTGTTTCCACTTCCAAGTCTTCAGGCAGTCTGGTGTTAGTCAAACCAGTGGAACTCCATGCTGCAGTTTGACTCTTGGAGAAAGTCAATTTAACAGCTCTACCTACTGTTAAGGTTCAGTTAAATCTCTGGTGTATTTGGAGAGCAGCACTGTTGCAAAAGTGCTCAAGTATTTTTTTGAGAGAAGAAAAACAGGTTTTATCTTCACCGTCACCTGAGTGATTCATATAAGCCTCAGGTCTGCCCAGGAAGGGCCTATGGGGTCAATTGCCCAAAGTGTTATAAAATAATTACTTCACTTAACCAAAATATAGAAATTGGGCCAAAAATCATCAACTAAGCTATAATAATTAATCAAGCTTGCAAATTCCCCTGCCTGGAGAGTAATACAGGATTATTTTGTGTTAAACGGGTGCAACAAATGGGTAATTTGTTAGACTTTCAACATGTCTGCTGATGCTGTCCTACTGTGGAGATCTACATAGAACTAGAATTGTAAACAGTGTGGATCAATCCAAATTACATCCATTTTCTTAAGGGCATTTGCATTTCTACAACATAAGCTGAAACTTCTCGCTCAGGGTTGAAGTATCTCGGCATCAATGTGACACGTACTGTACCGTTTGCGTGTCGACGATTAGTGCCTTCATTTGGGGTGAGAAGACTCCAAGGATCCCCGAATCACTATTACAAAGATGTAACTTTTCTCTGCCTCTTCTCTCAACCATGGCATTATTATTCATCAGCAACAACACTAAACACAAGTTGACTGTATAAGTCGTAAGCTCAAGTCACCGTCTCCTCGTCTCCTTGTGCATTTTGCCCACTTGTATCAACATTTCCGAGGTCTCCATTCCACTTTCCCCTTTCTCTTTCTTTTTTCGTTACTTCCCTTCTCTCTGTCAGTGGCGCCACGGGGGGGGGGGGGGGGGGGGATATATACCCAAAAGTGGCAAATAGAAGCTCACTCAACACACCTGTTCATCTCTTTCTTCTAAGATGAAGAAAACAAACTCAAGGATGTAGTATCTGGAAAGAAATTGCTGCAAAATAATCACTGAAGCTAAAAGCACAATCCGTTTCCTTTATCCCACTTCCTAGGTTGCATATTTTTATGTACTGTACATCCTAATGTGAGGTGTAGGTGATGTCACATTATCAAGTCTTTCTCTCTCTCTCTCTCTCTCTCTCTCTCTCTCTCTCTCTCTCTCTCTCTCTCTCTCTCTCCCCTCCCTCTCTCCCCCTCCTCTCTCTCTCACTCTTTCTAACATTTCCCTCATTAGAGCTGTACAACTTTATGGCAGAGCTGCTGAGCATTTAACACAGGCTTTTTTACTTCGATTAATTAGTAGGAATCGGAATTTGTGGAAAAAACGCACAGTGTTGTGTTTAGTGTGATAAGTGTTGATATGTCGCTCTGTGGTCCAAGGAAGCAGATTTTGGTATTTTTTCTCTTCATTCTTGGGTAAGACTTTCCAACAAGTTTGTTCAATTTCATTCATTTCTGTTTTTAGGATTCTTATACAATTTTTAAGTACTTATGTTTGATATTCCTTAATTCAATGATATTACTTATTTCAATCGTTACTATATTATTATCATTTATTATTATTATTATTTTTGTCTATTTGTTTTTATTGAAGCAAACATTTTACATGACATTGCGCATACAATTGTGGGATATTTTAGAGATAATTTTTTATACAGAAACAGGGGGAAGAGGAAAGAGAGAGAAAGAAGGAAGGTTGTATTATTAATGGTATTGTTGTTGTTAAACTTTATACGTAGACCCTGAGGTAGAATACAAGTACGGTAGATTGAAATTGCAATGATCTCATAGTGATACAGTGTTTACAGGAGGATGTCAAACAGCAATGTAGGGTAGTACAAATCGCATCATAGGCTGTGGTTCAGAGAAGGAGAGAAGAGAGAAACAAAAAAACAAAGAGTACATCCCAACCCCGCAGCCACACAACCCCGCATCCATACAACCCCGTCCACGACCTGGTAATGTTCAAGACTTCGCCAAGTGGGACCATCTCTGAGATTTACAGCCGTATTCTGGACCTTGGGGACGTTTCTAATTCGAAAACACTGGCTACCTGGGAGACTGAGCTTGAACTCAATCTAGACATAGACTGGTGGGACGAAGTCATACGCAATCTACACACTGCCTCATCCTGTGGTCGTCTCGCTCTCATCCAGTTCAAGGTCGTACACAGGTTCCATTTTTCTTAATCCAGATTGGCCAAAATGTACACAGACGTAGATGACAAATGTAATAGATGTTCGATGCCTCACTGTAACCTAAGCCACATGTTTTTTCTCTGCCCCAGGCTCCTCAACTACTGGGCGGGTTACTTCAACCCACTGTCCAACATATTGGGAATGCAAGTTCAACTCTCCCCTCATATTGCCATCTTCAGTACTCCATAAATATGACCTACGCCAATTTAACACCCCACAAAGGGAAATGATCATGTTCACCTCTTTGCTCACTAGACGATGCCTGCTCCTGCATTGGAAATCCCTCCCTCTTTTTCGCAATGGCTGAAAGATAAAATGTATTTTCTTAAACTCAAGAAAATCAAGTACACTGTGAGGGGCCACACTAATAAATTCTATCAGAGATGGCAACTGTTTCTCACTTACTTCACAGATTTACAGGCTATGCCAGACCAGTGACTGATTACCAGAACACCCAACAGTTCCTTTTTATTTTTTCATTTTATTTTACATCCCAGGCAGGCCAGGACGGGGTTGTGTTGGGTGGGGTTTCTGGGTGGGATGTCCTCTCTTGGTTTCTTTCTTCTCTCTCTCTCTCTCTATCACAACCTATGATGCAATTTGTGCTAGCCTACATTGCTGTTTGACATCATCCTGTAAAAACTGTATTTACCCTATGACATCATTGCAATTCCAATCTACTTGTAGTCTACCTCAGGGTCTTTGTATAAAGTTTTAACAACAACAATAGTAGTGATAATACAACCTCCCTTCTTTCTCTCTATCTCTCTCTCTCCTCTTTCCCATGCACAATGTCATGTACAATGTTTGCTTCAATAAAAACAAATTGCAAAAAAAAAATCCATACAACCCCGTCCTGCCCGCCTGGGATGTAAAATAAGATGAAAAAAATAAAAAGGAACTGTTCGGTGCTCTGGTAATCAGTCACTGGTCTGGCATTATTTCTTTTTTTTGCTGAATATGTTTATTGATGAAAGCATTTTACATGACTTCATGCATGCAGCTATGAAATATTCTGGAAAGTTTTTAGAGGGGACAGAGAGGGGGAGAAAAAATAAAAAGAGAAATAAAGATGGATATGAACAAGGATATGAACAAGGATATGATATGTGATACCAGACTGTTTGTGCAGAAGGACCTTACCTGTACAGTTGGGTTGACTGTCAAATATTTGACCAGTAATTGTGTAACAGTGGGAAGAAGGAGACATTTGGCTGAGGTGACAATGTGGGTTCAAACATCACATGCTGAAAAGGTAAACAGTATGTGTGTGAAAGTACATCTGTGTATGTGTTCATTGATTTGCAGATGAAACTTTTACTGATGCCCTGGTAACCATTCTCTGGTTTTCCTCTGGTAATCTATATGAGCAATGAGCAAGGCACCGAACCCCCAACTGCTCCATGGGTGCTGTATAATGGCTGCCGTGCACCCCCTCTGTAATGCATGTCTTTGTGTGTGTGATATGTAAGAGGGGGTGCAAGACAAATTTCAATTGTGTGTGATTTGATTGTGAATTGCATGTAATATGACAATAAAAAGTATATCTCTATCTCAACGTCTGAAATCCTCCTCCTGCTATTTGGAAATATACCAACAGGCTTTTTCAAAAATGGCCCACAGGCCCTGAAGACTGCAGTCATCAAGCCACTCTTAAAAAAGAATAATGTAGACAAGTCGTTGATGAACAATTACAGGCCCATATCAAACCTCCCGTTCATGAGTAGGCAGTAGCTCAGTCGGTAGAGCTTCCGATTGGGAACCGGAGGGTCGCCAGTTCGAGTCCCTGCCGAGGTGCCCCTGAGCAAGGCACCGAACCCCCAACTGCTCCCCCCTCTATAATGGGTGGTAATGTAATGTAAGTCGCTTTGGATAAAAGCGTCTGCGCTGCTGCTCGAGTCCTCACTAAGACCAAGAGAGTGGATCACATCACTCCAGTTCTAAGGTCACTGGCTTCCTGTCCGCCAAAGAATTGACTTCAAAATACTGCTGCTGGTTTACAAATCACTGAATGGTTTAAGGCCAAAATACGTGTCTGATCTCCTGCTAGATTATGAACCATCCAGACCTCTCAGATCGTCGGGTTCGGGTCTGCTTTCTGTCCCCAGAGTCAAAAGTAAACATGGAGAAGCAGCATTCAGTTTTTATGCCCCACATATCTGGAACAAACTCCCAGAAAACTGTAGGTTAGCTGCAACGCTCACATCTTTTAAATCAAGTCTGAAGACTTTTCTGTTAGCTGCTGCCTTTAATTAAGCAAAATCCTCTTTCACTGCACGGTAACCTACTGTAACCACCTGCTTTATTCAGTTTTAGCTTGCTTTAATATGCTTTAATTTTGATGTTTATTTAAATTTTTATTTTTTTCATATATATATTTATTTATTATTTTTTAATGCTTTTATTTATTACCATTATTTCTTTTACCTTAATTTAATTACCTGTTTTATTCTGTTTTAGCTTAGAACCCGGTGGCCTCTTCAGGGGGAAGTTAGAAATAAGTGGAAAACCTTTGCGAGATAAGGTATTCCATCTTATTCAAAATAGAGATAAAATAGAAATCCTACTCCTGAGTCTTCTCAATTGTCAGGCATTGTCGAACTCGGTGGCTTACACAAAAAGAAAAATCCTTGTTGGACAAGGTAACTGGTTCTGGAATAAGTGGTAATAAAAGAGAAATCCTTGTTGGACAAGGTAACAGGTTCTGGAATAAGTGATAATCCCTGTTGGACAGGGCAATTTATTCAAAAGGTAATTCCTTGTGGGACAAGGCAACCTGTGGTAATCCTTGTTGGACAGGGCATACTCAAAAAGAAAAATCCTTGTCGGACAAGGTAACCGGTTCAGAAATAAGTGAGAATCCCTGTTGGACAGGGCAATTTATTCAAAAGGTAATAAAATGTTTTATTCCGGGGCAAACTAATAGAAAAGGAGACATAAATCTGAGTAAAACAACTACGGGGGAAACTATTTTTCTTTATTTTATCCTTTACCTTTTTGTAAATGTCCTTTTTAGTTTTAATTTTCTTTACATTTTTCTGTTTTTCTTGTATATAACTGTCCTTTTCTTTTTCTGATGCTTTTATTTTATTTTATTGTAAAGCACTTTGAATTGCTTTGCTGCTGAAATGTGCTATATAAATAAAATTGCTTGCGTTGCGTCGCAAATCAAAAAGTTTGCCCACCCCTGTACTACGGGCTTAACAGAATTTTGTTAAAGGGCAAGGTTTTATAGTTGATCTGTATCAAAAAAGAGCAGGGCACTACAGATTTTACTACAGGCAATATAACTCTTATGACAGGGAGTGGTTGTTCTATCTCAACACCCTCTTTCTGTATCACAAAGATCTCCAAAATGTCCTATAACTGCATGTACACTGTCATGTCAGAGGTTTGCTTCAATAGTGTGCTTAACCTTTCTTGTCATCCTTCTCTCTTTCTCTCACTCCCTCTCTCTCTCCCTCCCTCATCCCTGTCCTGCATGCTCTATTCCTCAATCCATGACTTCATATGTTTTGCCCTGCATGCCTTTGCACCTCTGGATGATCCCACTGGAAGTTCCTATTGCACACCCAGCCATTCGTGGAGAGGGAATGTCTCATGGAATTGCCTCTCCTGAGGTTTCTTCCTTTTTACCTTATCCCCCCCCCCCCCTGAATCAGGGGTGGCAATCAACTGGAGTCAAGATGAGTTGGCATGGCTTTCAGAAACAGTCAATTGTAAAAGTTCAGGTTTGCAAGCAAAACCAGAAGTGCAGGAAGGGGATGAAGACATCCTGCAAGGAAGTGATGCAAATACTCACAGGTCCTTGGCACCATGGGGCCAGGCAGTGCAGAGCTTTGTTGGCAGGACGTGTAACTGCAGGGATTCAGAAACAGAGAAGTGCGGAGAATGAGTGGGTCAACATGAGTGAGTCAACATGCCACTCAACATGCCAGTTTCTTAGTTACTGTAGTGACCGTTTATACAAAAAAGGCTGTCCCTTTGTTGGTCACATTGTTGGTGGTTCTTCGACGCTTGTTGAATTGCAAGAAAGGAAATCCAAAGAGGTCCAGGCAAAGTTCAAATAATAATGTTGGTTTATTAATAAGTAGGTCCTATAGGGTTTGCATACATAACTTAGATCAATAAAGACTGAAACTTGAATTATGATCGGGAGCAGCTCCCTAAGTCTATCCTCAGCCTACAGCAAGCCAGCAAGGTCAAAAGCTGTGTGCTCCCAGTCAGCCACGCCTCCTACTGGTCACTCTCCTATTTAATGGCCGTATGACCTGTAGAGGGCACAAATTCTCAGAACATGGAAATAAAGACAATGATAAGAACAACTTATGATAAATGGCAAAATGGCTCCTACAGTTACACTTGTGCAATCCAACGCAATCCTATCCAACGTCTTGACAGGAGATAGGAGACAGAGTCACTGGCGTGTTCCCAAAAGTGTACAAGCTTCCTAGATATGTAGATAGATATACTGTACCCCGATAACTTATCAAACTCTTTGAAATTTTAATAGACTCAACTTTGCCCTTTTTCTCTCCAGACTAAAATATGCCCAACCAAGCACACAGAAAGGGTAAAATACTCTAAAAACTTGAATTAATTGATTTGTTTACTGTATAGTTTTTTGCATTGCATTAATTGCTTATTTACTGGTGGGCAACTACTCTTACTGCAGGTTTAAAAGAGTGCATGTCAATAATTATTGTCAGTTGAACAGATTACTAGTAAAAATGGCCTTTTAATCTGACACATTTGACCCCTTCTCGCTCACAGTAAAACCTGTATTTTGGTGGACATCTAAAACTGTCCAATTAAGGACACAAAAATCTGTCTTTGTGTTTGCGATAAGATGTGATTTGATCAAGCAGAAATACAAAAGCACAAATTTATGGCAGGAATATCATCAAGTTGCCATGTGGCACCGAATGTGCTGAAACACAACCGTTGCTGCATCATTCCACCCAGCTTCCAGCTGCACAACAAAAGAATTGCTGTAATATAAGTGAATGACTGACCTAAAACACACCAGGGGCGGATACGTCGAGGACATGTTCAAGCTCGTCAAGTAATTATCAAAGAAAAAAATCCTAGGCAATAATCTATCACTTATCACTTACATGATAGTTTTCACATGCTCAATAGTGCCTCCAAAGACTAATAAAGTGAACTTGATGTGTCAGTTTTGTGGCGACCCTCTTTAAACCAATCAGAAATGACCCAGGTTGTACTTGCAATTTGGGGCAATGCAGGTGGCAAACTGTGCCTCCTATAGACCCCTATCCCTTTTAAACGCTGATGTTAAGATCTTGGCCAAAACCATCGCCTTTAATGGCTTTATTAAAGGCGACAATTATTTTTTAACACTTGCACCTTTCTTAATAAATTTTCGACTCCTCTCACTCGGTTACTTCACCAGAGATTGTAATCTCCCTGGACGCTGAAAAATCCTTTGACAGGGTAGAATGGGAATACTTATTTGCAGTACTGAAGCAATTTGGCTTCGGAAACAAATTCAGCAGCTGGATCAGATTATTATACTCATCACCACAGGCCAGTGTCCACACAAACAATATTCGTTCAGACTACTTCACACTACAACGGGGACCCGCCAGGGCTGCCTCCTATTTCCACTCCTCTTTGCCCTGGAAATCGAACCATTGGCCATCTCATTACAGTCTTCCACTCTCTTTAAAGGTGTTATCCGTAATGGTATCAACACAGACTATCGCTATATGCGGATGACTTGTTGCTCTACCGAACTGACCCCATATCTAGTTTCCAGCTGTCCTGTCGATCCTTGACGCATTCAGCAGTTTCTCTGGCTACAAAGTCAACATTTCTAAGAGCGAATGTTAACCCATTAATAAGTTTGCAATTCCGCCAAACAGACCGCCCCTTTAACCTCAGTAGCTCGGGGTTTAAGTATCTCGGCATCAATGTCACCCCTTCGTTCTCTAACCTCCTGCCTGCCAACTATACCGCGCTCACTACAACCCTGAAAACTGACTTTCTTAGATGGAACAGTTTACCGCTCTCCTTAATTGGGAAAATAAACGTGATCAAAATGAATGTTCTACCCAGATTCCTTTACCTGTTTCAATCTCTTCCTCTATTCCTTCTCGAGTCTAAGGAAGTACATTGTATCCTTAAGCCATTGCGAAATAGAGGGAGGGGTGAGGGAGGAGTAAGCGTCACCTGGCAAGCAAAGAGGTGAACATGATGATTTCCTTTTGTGGGGTGTTAAAACGGTGTAGGTCATACGGAGTACCGAAGATGGCCATATATACAAATTCAACCCTCCCCTTATATTGCCATATTTGGTACTCCGTATGACCTACACCGTTTTAACACCCCACAAATGGAAATCATCATGTTCACCTCTTTGCTTGCCAGACGACGCCTGCTCCTACATTGGAAATCCCTCACCCCTCCCTCTATTTCGCAATGGCTTAAGGATACAATGTACTTTCTTAGACTCGAGAAAATCAAATGCACTATGAGGAACCACACTGATAAGTTCTATCAGAGATGGCAACCTTTCCTCTCCTATTTCACAGATCTACAGGCTATGCCAGACCAGTGACTGATTACCAGAACACAGATCAGCTCCTTTTTATTTTATTTTATCATTTTATTTTGCATTTCAGGCAGTCCAGGACGGGTTTGTGTGAATGCGGGGTTGTGTGACTGTGGGGTTGGGTGGGGTTTCAGGGTGGGATGTCCTCTCTCTGGTTCTTTCCTTTCCTGTTTATTTCTCCCCTATCTTTCTCTCTCTCTATCACAACCTATGATGCGATTTGTACTAGCCTACATGACAAACTCAGGGATGTATCTGAAGAAATCGCCACAAAAAAATCACTGAAGCTAAAAGCAAAGCTGCACAATCCGTTTCCTTTATCCTGCTTCCTGGTTTGCATTTTTTTATGTACTGTACATCATAAGGTGAGTCACATTATCAAGTCTTTTTTTCTCTCTCTCTCTCCCTCTCTCTCTCTCTCTCCCTCTCTCCCTCTCCCCCTCTCTCTCTCTCTCTCCCTCCCTCCCTCTCTCCACCCTCCTCTCTCCCCCCTCCTCTCTCTCTCACTCTTTCTAACATTTCCCTCAGTAGAGCTGTAGAACTATATGGCATAGCCACTGAGCATTTCACACAGGCTTTTTTACTTCGATTAATTAGTAGGAATTGGAATTCGTAGAATAAACGCACTGTTTTGTGCTTTAGTGTGATAAGTGTTGATATGTCGTTCTGTGGTCCAAGGAAGCAGATTTTTGGTATTTTTTCTTCCCTTCTCTTCATTCTGGGGTAAGACTTTCCAACAAGTTTGTTAAATTTCATTCATTTCTGTTTTTAGGTTTCTTATTCAATTTTATGTTTGATATTCCTTGATATTCCTTGATTCAATGATATTACTCTATTTCATTAGTTACTAAATTATTATTATAGATTGTCAGGTTCGAGTCTGCTTTCTGTCCCCAGAGTCAAAAGTAAACATGGAGAAGCAGCATTCAGTTTTTATGCCCCACATATCTGGAACAAACTCCCAGAAAACTGTAGGTTAGCTGCAACGCTCACATCTTTTAAATCAAGTCTGAAGACTTTTCTGTTAGCTGCTGCCTTTAATTAAGCAAAATCCTCTTTCACTGCACGGTAACCTACTGTAACCACCTGCTTTATTCAGTTTTAGCTTGCTTTAATATGCTTTAATTTTGATGTTTATTTAAATTTTTATCATATATATATTTATTTATTATTTTTTAATGCTTTTATTTATTACTATTATTTCTTTTACCTTAATTTAATTACCTGTTTTATTCTGTTGTAGCTTAGAACCCGGTGGCCTCTTCAGGGGGAAGTTTATCCAGAAATAAGTGGAAAACCTTTGCGAGATAAGGTATTCCATCTTATTCAAAATAGAGATAAAATAGAAATCCTACTCCTGAGGCTTCTCAATTGTCATGCATTGTCGAACTCGGTGGCTTACACAAAAAGAAAAATCCTTGTTGGACAAGGTAACTGGTTCTGGAATAAGTGGTAATAAAAGAGAAATCATTGTTGGACAAGGTGTCGCGGGGTTCTACCTCTAACCTCCACAAAACACCAGGCGTAGTCGGAAGATAGCGTTGTGGTTCTTTTATTTCGGCCTCCAAGGTGCAAAAGATACAAAAGAAAAATGCACAGGACTGCCAAACAAAAATTACCTTACAAAACAGGTTTCACACTCTAAGGAAAAGAAAAAAGGAGTTCCTCAATAACTCTAACAGGTTTCCAATGTTTCCCAAAAACTAAACTTGACTCATTATAAAGCACGTCACTGTTACCTTCGGTGTAACCCAACCACGACTGCCCGCTCCCAGGCTGAGGCAGTCTCCTTTTATTTCCATAGCCCCTCCCACTAGGCTTTAAACAATTTCCTAAATCAATTAACCCAATTTCTACTCACAAAAACAGCAGTCACAGTTACCTTCACCTCAAATATAAATTACACAAATTATCCCTACTATATCTCATTCTACAGAAATGAAACGCAGGTCATTTGTAACTCAAAGAATGGATTCCGCAAACAAAAACAAATAATTCCCTTTCACGTCACCGTGCAAGGGCGTGAAACCATTCCATTTAAACCAAGCAAATGTGACGCCTCTGGTTGGCCAACCCACTCCGGCTGGGACATCGCGGAGCGAGCGCGCAGCGCATCTCAAGCCGCATGGTGCGTAAATGTAGGTTGCGATCACCAGTGTGCCGCTTTGGTTGCTGTGAAATTGTAACGGGGTTATTCAAACTGAGGGAGAACGGATAGGAGGGAGGGCGAAAGTGCGTGTGTGCGCTGACCAGAGTCATTGTCGGGGCCGCGCTGGCACAGTGCCGCTCCGTCACACAAGGTAACAGGTTCTGGAATAAGTGATAATCCCTGTTGGACAGGGCAATTTATTCAAAAGGTAATTCCTTGTGGGACAAGGCAACCTGTGGTAATCCTTGTTGGACAGGGCATACTCAAAAAGAAAAATCCTTGTCGGACAAGGTAACCGGTTCAGAAATAAGTGAGAATCTCTGTTGGACAGGGCAATTTATTCAAAAGGTAATAAAATAGAACTCACCTGTTTTATTCCGGGGCAAACTAATAGAAACGGAGACATAAATCTGAGTTAAACAACTACGGGGGAAACAATTTTTCTTTATTTTATCCTTTACCTTTTTGTAAATGTCCTTTTTAGTTCTAATTTTCTTTACATTTTTCTGTTTTTCTTGTATCTAACTGTCCTTTTCTTTTTCTGATGCTTTTATTTTATTTTATTGTAAAGCACTTTGAATTGCTTTGCTGCTGAAATGTGCGTTGCGTCGCGAATCAAAAAGTTTGCCAACCCCTGTACTACGGGCTTAACAGAATTTTGTTAAAGGGCAAGGTTTTATAGCTGATCTGTATCAAAAAAGAGCAGGGCACTACAGATTTTACTACAGGCAATATTACTCTTATGACAGGGAGTGGTTGTTCTATCTCAACACCCTCTTTCTGTATCACAAAGATCTCCAAAATGTCCTATAACTGCATGTACACTGTCATGTCAGAGGTTTGCTTCAATAGTGTGCTTAACCTTTCTTGTCATCCTCTCTCTTTCTCTCACTCCCTGTCTCTCTCCCTCCCTCATCCCTGTCCTGCATTCTCTATTCCTCAATCCATGACTTCATATGTTTTGCCCTGCATGCCTTTGCACCTCTGGATAATCCCACTGGAAGTTCCTATTGCACACCCAGCCATTCGTGGAGAGGGAATGTCTCATGGAATTGCCTCTCCTGAGGTTTCTTCCTTTTTACCTTATCCCCCTTATATTCAGCTATGAAACATTTTGGGAAGTTTTTAGAGGGGACAGAGAGGGGGAGAAAAAAATAAATAGTGAAAAAAACAAGATGGATATGAACAAGGATATGAACAAGGATATGATATGTGATACCAGACTGTTTGTGCAGAAGGACCTTACCTGTACAGTTGGGTTGACCGTCAAATATTTGACCATGAATTGTGTAACAGTGGGAAGACGGAAACATTTGGCTGAGGTCACAATGTGGGTTCCAACATCACAAGCTGAATTGTTAGGTAAACAGTATGTGTGTGAAAGTACATCTGTGTATGTGTTCATTGATTTGCAGATGAAACCACTTTTAATGATGCCCTGGTAACCGTTCTCTGTTTTTTCTCTGGTAAACTACAGGGTCATCTATTTCTACTCAGGTTACATGCACTCATCCGAAATGTAAGGTTTGACACACACGCACACACACATATTAAGTTTTTCACCTTTTAAATTATTGCAACCTTGAGCTCAAAACAATAATGAATACTATTACACACACAATGCCCTCCAGCTTTTTAGTGCATTTCATTTTAAAAGAAAAGTCAGTTCTAAATTGACTAATTTCAACCAAGATGTGGTCAGAAGTTTATTTGAGAATGTGAAGTAAGACTTCTGTATTTGTGTGTTTAAAGATTTTGCCAAAGACTTGAAACAAAGCAAAATGTCGCCACAAACGAAGTTACCACAAATGAAGCCGCTGATTGCATGCCTAGTTACTCATGGGGGATTGGTGAACTAATAATGAAAACTGGGTAAGAATAATTTTTTATAGCATTTACAAGTGTAAATGTCTCACCATTGTTCAGAGTTGTTTTACTAGAGACGTTTTCCATTTTTTCTTTGTTTATGCTAAGCTATTGTAACGACTCAGGTAAGGACCCCAAAACAGAACTCAGACAGCCTTCAAGAGGAGGGCTGAAGGCTGGAAGAGGGAAGAACTACACCTGAATCAGGGGTGGCAATCAACTGGAGTCAAGATGAGTTGGCATGGCTTTCAGAAACAGGTTAACGTCCAAGGGGCTGGGTGGGAATCAATTGTAAAAGTTCAGGTTTGCAAGCAAAACCAGAAGTGCAGGAAGGGGATGAAGACATCCTGCGAGGAAGTGATGCAAATACTCACAGGTCCTTGGCACCATGGGGCCAGGCAGTGCAGAGCTTTGTTGGCAGGACGTGTAACTGCAGGGATTCAGAAACAGAGAAGTGCGGAGAATGAGTGGGTCAACATGAGTGAGTCAACATGCCACTCAACATGCCAGTTTCTTAGTTACTGTAGTGACCGTTTATACAAAAAAGGCTGTCCCTTTGTTGGTCACATTGTTGGTGGTTCTTCGACGCTTGTTGAATTGCAAGAAAGGAAATCCAAAGAGGTCCAGGCAAAGTTCAAATAATAATGTTGGTTTATTAATAAGTAGGTCCTATAGGGTTTGCATACATAACTTAGATCAATAAAGACTGAAACTTGAATTATGATCGGGAGCAGGTTCCTAAGTCTATCCTCAGCCTACAGCAAGCCAGCAAGGTCAAAAGCTGTGTGCTCCCAGTCAACCACGCCTCCTACTGGTCACTCTCCTATTTAATGGCCGTATGACCTGTAGAGGGCACACATTCTCAGAACATGGAAATAAAGACAATGATTAGAACAACTTATGATAAATGGCAAAATGGCTCCTACAGTTACACTTGTGCAATCCAACGTAATCCTATCCAATGTCTTGACAGGAGATAGGAGACAGAGTCACTGGCGTGACTTCCAAAAGTGTACAAGCTTCCTAGATATGTAGATAGATATGCTGTACCCCGATAACTTATCAAACTCTTTGAAATTTTAATAGACTCAACTTTGCCCTTTTTTTCTCCAGACTAAAATATGCCCAACCAAGCACACAGAAAGGGTAAGATACTCTAAAAACTTTAATTAATTGATTTGTTTACTGTATAATATTTATGCATTGCATTAATTGCTTATTTACTGGTGGGCAACTACTCTTACTGCAGGTTTAAAAGAGTGCATGTCAATAATTATTGTCAGTTGAATAGATTACTAGTAAAAATGGCCTTTTAATCTGACACATTTGACCCCTTCTCGCTCACAGTAAAACCTGTATTTTGGTGGACATCTAAAACTGTCCAATTAAGGACACAAAAATCTGTCTTTGTGTTTGCGATAAGATGTGATTTGATCAAGCAGAAATACAAAAGCACAAATTTATGGCAGAAATATCATCAAGTTGCCATGTGGCACCGAATGTGCTGAAACACAACCGTCGCTGCATCATTCCTCCCAGCTTCCAGCTGCACAACAAAATAATTGTTGTAATATAAGTGAATGACTGACCTAAAACACACCAGTTTAAAGTGAACAACAAGGCAATTTAATTATAGGGTAAATGATTGAATCTATTCCCCGTTTGCTCTCCTCAGACGTATGGATGTGAACTCTGTGACAAACTGGAACGTTCCACTGGTTTGGGAAGGAACCTTCGATCCAATTGTTATTGATGCAATTTACAAAAGAATGGAGCCAAGAATTGCTGTCGTGGTGTTTGCAGTTGGCAAGTAGGTACACTGCACCATCTCATCTCATTGGATGTTTCTGAAGTAGACTCCTCTTCGCTCTCTATGCTCCTCAAAGTGGAATCTCTCTGAAATATAGTCTGCTTGACAGAGCATTTGGAGATCTTTTGTTGTTGTTGTTTTATTTAACACAAGTGCAACTAATTATGTACAATCTGATATATATCTGATACTCCATCTGTACCAGGTACACCCGCTTCCTGAAGGGCTTCCTTGAGTCAGGTGAAAAGCACTTTCTGGTTGACTTCAGGGTCACTTACTACATTTTCACAGACAATGAGCAAGATGTTCCAAAAGAGGTTAGTATTTATTGCAAAATTCTTTGACTTTAATTTATTCTTGTGCTCTTATATCAAGTCCTTATCTTGATATGTTCCATTTATTTATTTGTTGCTTATTTGTGTTTTGTTCTTTCACTCAGATTGATCTTGGTGAAGGAGGGGCAATCTCAGTCATCAATGTCCCAAGTGCAAACCGTTGGCAGGATGTAGTGCTTGGCAGGATGAAATGGGCCACCTTTGCCATTGACAAACAGGTAAGTGAGACAAGACAGAATGAAACTCTAATATAGAGAACATAAAAAATAGTGGTAAGGAAGTAAAATAAAGGAAAAAGTCAAGATTATTATTATTTATTTATTTATTTATTTATAATTTCAGATTCGTAGCAAATCAGACTATCTTTTCATGATGGACATCGACAGCATCTTCTACAACCATGTGGGCGCCGAGTCCCTCAGCCGGCTGTCTGCTGTGCTTCACCGTGGATACTACAAAGTTTGACTCCATTTCCTACACAAGTCATCTTTCGTTCATAACATTGTGAAAGCTATTTAGTCTTACGTATTGTATTTCATGATGATGATGATGATTGCCACTAAAGGATCGCTTTCAGTGTATTGTGTTGACATTCTATTACTTCTCTCTACAACTCCTATAGAGATACGAATCACATTGCATTGTTATGACTTTAATCCAATAGGATAAATATATTTTTGCCTTCAGGAAGCAGAACCAATGTCTAATACTTTAAAACTGTGGTACTCTATGCCAGTGTTTTTCAACCTTTTTTCAGCCAAGGCACCTTTTTTACATTACATGAATTTTTGCACTTCGAAATTTGCGATCTGCTGGTCTGTCTGGCTCAATCTGCCGGTCTGGCCCGCCCGGCCCGGCTCGTGGACTAATTAAGTGAAGTTGGATAATTTCCCACGGCACACCTGACGATCTCTCATGGCACACTAGTGTGCTGTGGCACACCGGTTGACAAACACTGCTCTATGCTACCTTATTTTCCAGACTAGCAGCAATTTGTGCTCTCAGTTATCAAGTCACTTTTTATTTAATATTGAGTTTCTATTGGTATCTTTTCCCTAGAACACTTCAAGGGAGGCTTTTCCATATGAGCGTCGGCCAAAGTCCAGGGCTTACATCCCTCCTGGTGAAGGGGACTACTACGACACGGCAGCAGTCTGGGGCGGATACGTCGAGGACATGTACAAGCTCGTCAAGTAATTATCAAAGAAAAAAATCCTAGGCAATCATCTTGAATCTATTTTACCCGAAGAGTGGGAACAGACAGTAAAGATAAGAAAGAGCAAGGTTGGGTTGATGATTGATAAGTATTGAACATGTCAAAAAAGTTCCTGTTGGTGCTCAAGTGTAGAAGTTTGAAAACTGAAGCCACTAGAAGACTGGAGCATTGAATTCACTGACATATGATGAGATGCTTTAGCTTTCAAAGTCGTAAGGGTTTCTATGACTTTGCACATGTCCCTTGACCACTATCACTTATCACTTACATCACATATGTCAAACTCAAGGCCCGCGGGCCAGATCCGGCCCGCAAATGAATTATCTATGGCCCCCGGGATGATATTTAATTACTATTAGAACCGGCCCGCGGCTGCCCGCTGGTGTTTTGCACGCACCAGCGTAACACTACATTCCCCACAATGCACCGCGAGCGATCTGTCAGTTCATGGAAAGCAAAGGGAAAGACACTACAGCGCTCCGAGATGAGAAGTTCCAGTGTGAAGTGGCGTTTCTGTGCGACATCACGAGCCATCTTAATGTAATGAACCTGCAGCTGCAGGGACGGGGGCGCATCATCTCTGACATGTTCAGTACAGTGAGGGCGTTTAAACTCAAGCTGAGTCTGTGGGAGACGCAGATGCGGAAAGAAAACTTGAGCCACTTTCCGAGCTGCCAGACCATGAAAGAGAAGCTCTCAACCGCTGTTTTCCCGAGTGCACAGTTTGCTGATAAACTCAGCGTACTTGCCGCCGACTTCCGACGCCGATTTGCTGACTTTGAAGCCCAAAAAAGTAGGTTTGAACTGCTCAGCAATCCTTTTGCAGTTGACATGGAAAGCGCACCACCAAACCTACAAATGGAGTTGATTGAGCTCCAGTGTGATGACGCACTGAAGGAAAAATATGAGAGAGTGGGCGCTGCTGAGTTTGCATGTTTCATCCCCGACACAACGCCCCAGCTGCGCATCCAAGCGGCTCAGACGCTCTCTATGTTTGGCAGCACATACCTGTGTGAACAACTGTTCTCTTTGATGAAGCTTAACAAAACATCACATAGGAGCCGGCTAACTGATGAACACCTTCATTCAATCCTGAGGATTTCCTCAACTCAGAGCCTGACCCCAAACATTGATGAAATTGTACAAAAGATGAAACACCACCAAGTTTCAGGCTCAGCCTCAGACAAGTGAGCATCACAGAGCGTTAACGTATTTTCAGTTTTTAATTCAGTTAAATGTTTACATTTGTTACTATTTTCTCATTTTACTATTTGAAAGCAGTGATTGGTGAGGATCATAGAGCAGTACAATAATGCATTTTGGGTTCATAATGCATGCAATTTCATTTCTGCATTTATCTTGTTATCTTGTTAAGGAACATATTTTGTTTTTGAAGGAAATTTACTTGGTTGCTGTTTGCCTGTTGAAAAATGTTTCTGTTGAAATTACTGACAGAGCCATAAGAAAATATTGCTTGATTCATTAAATGATTCAATAATATACACTGTGTGAGGTCTTGGTTCAATAGGCTATGTGCAATCATTTCAATATGTTTTAATAAACATTGAACCAGTCCGGCCCTCGACTTGTAGCAAATGTAGTTTTATGGCCCTCTGTGTATTTTACTTTGACACCCCTGACTTACATGATAGTTTTCACATGCTCAATAGTGCCTCCAAAGACTAATAAAGTGAACTTGATGTGTCAGTTTTGTGGCGACCCTCTTTAAACCAATCAGAAATGACCCAGGTTGTACTAGCAATTTGGGGCAATGCAGGTGGCAAACTGTGCCTTCATTTCAGATATGAATTAGCACAGAGACTACGAGGATAAAACATAAATATAAACATTTACTTGAATAAATATATATTAAAGCTAATGGACATCCATGCATCCATGTTGTCTGTGTTGTTTGTAGTTACTGGCACGATGCTAATCCGATGATCCAGTTTTACAAACGTTTTCTAGGCAATTGAAGTCACACTTCTTTGTCTCTTTTCTTTTCTCAGGTATTGTTATGAGCAGTCAGAGGAGGATGCTAAGAACAATATTGAGGCTGTGTGGCAGGAGGAGAGTCACCTAAACAAGTAAAATATCTTAGTTTATTATCATGTTCAAAGCTTTCCATGTCATTTTCTCTCAGTGTCTGCCCTTCTCTTTGTCACCCAGGTTCCTTTTGTACAACAAACCCACCAAGGTGCTTTCTCCAGAGTATCTGTGGTCAAATTATGATGAGAAACCAGCAGACATCAGAGTCATCAGGATTTCTCAGTTGGTTAAGAACTACAAAGATGTCCGGCCCAACCACGGACAGTAAAATCAAGGCTGCAACTGTTTTCATTTGTTTTTCACGTTTACTTAATAATTTACTGCTGTTATGGTCATAATGTCCTCAGAAGTACCACTGTCCTCCTCTGCAAAAAAAGGGTGCCTCTGTATTTTTCTTGCATTCAGCAGCAAAATGATGGTCTTTCCATACATCTCACCATAAAACTTACAAGAGACCTCATTGTCTTTGTCATTCCTTGTAGTCTGTTTCAGTGCATGTACTTCCTCCACTGTCTGTCATTGCAGTGATCTTAAGTTTAAACTACTAAACTAAACAACATTTGTTTTTGAGTGCACATTGAGTGCACTGTGTCTGGTCCCAACTGCAAACATCCCACCCAGACCCCTTCTTCCTCACCACACCTGTCCTCAACTCTTCCCAACAATTTTCTATGCAAACACTAAAGGCACACACACAGCTCTTCACCCCTTCCCCCAGACTCAGACCACATCCTTGTCCATCTCCGACCTGTTTACACACCTACCGACTGGGTCATCTTGTGCAAATACTATGGGGAGGACATCGACAGTCTGACCCACTGCATCAAGTTGTTTCTCTCACAATAAACCATGGATGACCCCTGATCTGAACGCCCTGCTTATTAAGAAGAGGAGGGTCTTCAGATCAGAGCAGAGGGGAAAGAACGCAGCCCTGAGGGGAACCAGTGCTGATGGTACGTGAGTCTGAGACATGTTTCCCCAGCTTCACGTGCTGCTTCCTGTCAGTCAGGAGGTCTGTGATCGACCTGCAGGTGGAGTCGGGCATGTGAAGCTGGAAGAGTTTGTCCTACAGCAGTGAGGGGACGATGTTGTTGAAGGCAGAGCTGAAGAACACAAACAGGATCCTGGCGTAGGTTCCTGCGGCGTCCCAGTGCTGAAGAGTGAAGTGGAGGGCCATGATGACGGCGTCGTCTACAGACCTGTTGGCTCTGTAGGCGAACTGCAGGGGTCGGTGAGGGATTTCAGGTGGGGGAGCACCAGGCGCTCAAAGGACTTCATCGGGTCTGTAGTCGGGTAAGTAGTCGGGTCTGTAGTCGTTTAGTCCTGTGGTCCTTGGCCTCTTGGGGATGGGGATGATAATTGATGCTTTGAAGCAGGCTGGTACATGGCATGTCTCCAGTGAGGTGTTAAAGATGGCGGTGAACACCGGAGACAGCTGATCAGCGCAGTGCTTCAGCGTGGAGGGTGAGTCAGAGTCCGGACCGACAACTTTGTGGGTGTTCTGACTCTTGAACAGCCTGTTAACGTCCCTCTCTAGAAGTGAGAGGGTCGTTGATGAGGTGGGGGAAGAGGGGGCCTCTGTTAAGACCATATGTGTGAAGATGGAGGTGGAGGTTGAGGTTGAGGAGGAGGAGGTGGGAGGGAGCGGGGGCTGATGATGGCTGTAGGTGTCAAGGGGGATGGTGTCAGGGCTGGCAGCTTGACCATCAAAGCGACAGTAAAACGCATTCAGCCTGTTTGCAAGGCACACATCATTTAAAGGCTGAGCGGGTTTAGGCTTGTAGTTGGTGATTTCTCTGAGACCCTTCCACACAGATGCAGTGTCATTAGCCGCAAACTGCTGCTTCTTATGCAGTGGTCTGCTGGGGCTGTGCAGGTACAGAGAGGGACAGGAAGAGGCTGAACAGGCTGGTGAGGAGGGCCAGCTCTGTCCTGGATGGCCCACTGGACTCCATTGGGGTGGTGGGGGAGAGAAGGCTGTTAGCTATGCTGACCTCCATCATGGACAACACCCCTCACCTCCCCCATGAAACTGTGGGAGCCCTAACCAGCTCCTTCAGTGGCAGACTGCTGCAGCCATCGAGTAGGACTGAACGCTAAAAAGCAGGTCATAACTGTGTGCATGAGTTTTATATATATATATATATATATACAGGGAGGAAGTACGGCATATATATATATATAAATATATTATTCGACAGTGCAATATGTATATATATATAATATAGTATATGATAATAATAATTGTAACAATATATTAGTCTTTTTTTCTTTTTCTACTTTTTTCTACCTTACATATACAGAAGGTGTATAGTGTGTATATGTGTATTTTGTGTATATTGTTTCTTGTGTGTATTTATTTTGTATTTCTTCATCTGTACCTTTGTTACTGTGACAACTGCATTTCTCATCTGTGAGATCAATAAACATCCTATCCTATCTCTTCTTTCTCATTGTGGAGCTGTTTGTGCCACAGACACTATGTTCTCTTATTAAAGAGTGTGTCCAAAGTTGCAATTACGTGCCAAAACTCTGTGACTTACTACATTCTTATCTAGTCTCTGGTTCCGCACAAAAAATGTGTACCTCTCAACAGTCTTGTTCACTTTAGGATAACACGTCTATCAAACAGGGTCATCGTTGATTTCAATTGCTCTTGTTGTTAAAATTACAATGTACATTCAGAAATGTTCGAATTGTGAGTAATGTTTTAAATAAAACAGGAATGACACTCAAAATTAGATTAGATAAGATTCAATTTTATTGTCAATGAGCAAGTACAGGTACAAGCCAATGAAATGCAGTTAGCTCCAACCAGAAGTGCAAAAGTGTACTATTATATATTTAGAATACAGAATACAGAATATATACAATAAACTATGTGCTATAGTGCTAAGTACTAACCATAATTAGAAATTAATAAATATGTAGATAGTGCAAAGAGTCTTGGTGCAAAACGGAAGTGAAATGGAAATGATCAGTGCAAAACAGAAGTTTTGCAAATGGCAGTGGAGTGCAAGATGATGTTAGTGGGAGGATGGAGTTGAGTGGGGGGATGGTGTAGAGTTCAACATGGTCACTGCCTCGTGGAAGAAACTCTTCCTGAGCCTGTTGGTGCAAGAGCGGAGGCTTCTGTAACGCCTGCCGGGTGGGAGGAGGGTGAAAAGTTTATTATTGGGGTGGGATGAGTCTTTTATAATGTTCTTGGTTTTGCCCAGACAGCGTTGACGGTAGATCTGTTCGATGCTGTCCAGCTGTGTACCGGTGATCCTTTGGGCAGTTTTCACCACCTGGAGTGCTTTCCGGTCTGATGCGGAGCAGTTGCCATACCATACTGTGATACAGTTTGTGAGAATGCTCTCAATGGTACAGCGGTAGAAGTTCACCAAGATCCTAGGACAAAGGTGACCTTTCTTAAGGCTCCGAAGAAGGTAGAGGGGCTGTTGCGCCTTTTTAACCAGAGTGAAGGAGTTTATGGACCAGGTGAGATCATGGGTGATGTGGATGCCAAGGAACTTGAGGCTGGACACACGCTCCACTGCAGCTCCATTGATGGAGATGGGGGTGTGTGCATGGCTCCCAGTCGCCTGAAGTCCACGTTGATCTCCTTGGTTTTCTTGGTGTTGAGTGCTAGGTTGTTGTCAGCATAACACGTGGTCAGGTGCCGTACTGCCTCCCTGTAGGCCGTCTCATCGTCGCCTCTGATCAGGCCTATCCCCGTGGTGTCGTCTAACTTAATTATGGAATTGGAACTATAGATAGGAGTGCAGTCATGGGTGTATAGGGAGTAAAGGAGAGGGCTTAGCATGCAGCCTTGTGGCACTCCGGTGTTCAGGGTGATGGTGGAGGAGGAGAGGTTGTCTATCTTAACAGACTGGGGTCTGTTAGATAGAAAGTCCAGAGTCCAATTGCAGAGGGATGAGTTGATACCAAGCTGAGCTTGGAGATTAATTTAAGGATTGTACTAGATGTGTGTGCGTGTGTGTGCGTGCGTGCGTGCGTGTGTGCGTGCGTGTGTTATTTATTTCATGTGAGACGACATTTGTTTGTATATTTGAGCCTCAGAGCTAGCGCAGGCCCCTCCAATCAGATGGCTGAAATGAAAAGATTGCGACAGTGTCGTAAAGCGCCATGTTATGGTGACCAGTCGCCCTCTGAGCAAAGCTGTCAGTCGTCCTTCAACTTCCACCTACTAGCTCATTTTCCATCTACCTGTAAACCTAAAGACTCCAGGCTGAATCATGGCGGGGACACTGGCAAGGAAAGCTATTGATCACCTGAGGAGCAAAGAATTCAGGGATTATTTGATGAGGTATGAGGCGAAAACTAACATCTCTCAGTAAGAAGACAGGCTAATGTAGTTAGCCGGCTGTCGAGGGAGGATCTGCAGCGGCACTACTAGCTCATGCTAACCGCTAGCTGGCTCAACTGTATTGATATAAACCTACACCATGGCGTTTTGTTCGTGTTTCGTCACGTGTGTGTGTGTTATATTCTGTTGTTTTGTCATATTACTTTTGAAGGACAGCTTTACCTTGTGTGTTGGCACGCAGTATGGAGGCGGCTGTTTTTGAGAATTAACCCGCTATAGTCAGAAAAGCTTCGCTTCCTTTTAAAGACAATCACCCCCATATACAGTATTATTCATAAGTATTTGATGCAGAAACAAGCTTAAATTTAAAACACGTCCAGTGCAGTGAGTGTGTTCTAACCGGTTGAACCAGTTTAAATCGTTCTTATTCCTGTCTGCATGTTGAAACAAGACTAAGCAAATCATCGAAGCTAAAAGAAACGTTTTCAGCACTCCTCTGCTTACATGTGAAATTAAAGAAAATGTAAATTAATACTTAAGTGTTTGCACATTCACTAGTGTTGCTAGTGAAGAGCTATTGGACTATAGGAATAAATTCAATTCAACTAGTCTGCTACAGTAGAGGTCAAATATAGTGTCAGTGTTGTGGAAACAGCTGCATTACAGTGTGTAGTGCAAAGTGAAGTGGGCTGTCAAAGGCTTTGGTAGTTTCAGGAAAGATAGGATGGTACTTTAGATAAATACACATCTAGTGCAAAACTATGTGAAAAGGGAAAAAGTATAGTAAGGATATTACAACTGTTGATTAAAGAGTACAAAAATACAAGTACAGATTATTCTATTGCGGATAGAATTAAGCCAGTTTAAAATCTAGGTTCAGATGCAAAATCAAGTAATAACGATTTAGTTTCTTCATAACACATGTGTACGTGCAGGTTAGTTTGGCTTACATTTTGAAAAACTAAAAAAAAAGGCCAAGAGCTTGAGCAGTGATGCAAGAGGCCTCCTTTGTTTACATGTGTCACAGACAGACATGATGGTCTCTCTTGTCCTTGTTTGATGAGTCCTTACTCTTTGCCCTTGTTAAAAGACATTTCTGGTAAATATTCACTCAATAGCCAGGGTTTTTTTTTTTGTTTCATCTGTACAATCCAGTGCAGTCCAGTACAGCAGGATGAAGCTGTAGTTAACCCAACCACACTTACATAAATAAGACTATAAAAATCACCATGGTGTCATATAAACACACCTCTGACACAGTGTCCTCACACCCTCACAAAGGTGAGCCTTATTGCAGGGTGTGTGTGTATGTATTTATGTGTTTGTCTGGACATAAGACATTGTGCATAACTTTTGCCACCGTGTGCATTTTTTCAAGTCTAAATATTCTCTCATTGTTTCTTTGTTGGTTTGTTGCGATGCTGCATATATTCACAATAATCAGTATGCTGTCATCTTGTGTTTTTACAGATGTGACATAAGGGTTACTACTTGTTGTGTTGTATTACTTATTTAAGCTTCTTCGAGACCAAGCTCATTTCAGTATGACTTATCTGTTTTTTCCCTCCCCCTCCTTTCTCTCCTGTGCGACCTTGAAAACGACCCGTTCTCCAGCACGGTAAGCACTCATAATTTTTTGTTTGTCCATTTATCTAACCCAAATATCCGTCCTTTACTTCTCGTCCTATTTTTTTCTGCTTGTTTTGATTGTCTGTCCTCCTGTCTGACTTGGATTACTCATTTGTGCCTTTCAAAGTGTCTGCATGACTGCGTCATGTTTGTATTCCATTTGACAAAAAGTGTCCTTTTAAATGATCAGATTCACAAATACATAGGTTGTAGGCTGGACCAAACATTTCACAATGTTACTGACTTAAATGTCAGAAATGTAACTTATCTGTGTGTGCGCGTGTTTGTGTCCATAGCACTTCTGGGGTCCAGTAGCAAACTGGGGTCTTCCTATTGCGGCCCTCACAGACATGAAGAAAAGCCCTGAGATCATCAGTGGCAGGATGACCTTCGGTAATTCATTCACACATGCAGAAACAACACAAACCCTGTTCTTTGCAAACTAAAGACACTAACTTTCAGTTGCTGTCGCTGTCCTCTTATCTGCAGGAGGCTTTTTGCGCTGAACAGCATGAGGATTTAAATTTTGTACTCTGCGATTCAATGGGTTCAATGTCTCCTTAACCGTTGGAGATCATTAGTAATTTGTACTTTAATTTGTACATGTACTGTATTTGATGTCCCTCTGTTTAAAGAGAGTTTGTAATCGTTTATTGCCTGTGTGTTTCCTCCTCTCAGCGCTGTGCTGTTATTCTCTGCTCTTCATGCGGTTTGCCTACAAGGTGCAGCCACGCAACTGGCTACTGTTTGCCTGCCACTTGACCAATGAGTCGGCACAGCTAGTTCAGGGAGGTCGTCTGATCAAATACAAGTAAGCTGTACTCTGGTCTGATCTCTCCTTTATCTTTGTGAGCATCGCAGTCCCATTAAATGGTAATATATCTATATACCTATCATTGACCAACCAATGTGGCTGTATGATACATTTTATATAATTTTACCAGGTAGGACTGGAATAAGTAAACTCCTAAAAATATTAAATAGTCCAGTTATTACTCCTTGGACACATTTTGCGAGGAGAGTTTTACCCATAATTTGATTCGATTGATGAATTCTGCTGCGTTCATACAATCCAGTAGGGTGGTGAAATCTAATCTCATTATTTCTGTATCGTTTCAGCATGGAGAAGAAGACAGGATCTTAGTAGCAGAGTGAAGCCGATCCTGAACACCCACTGCAGAGTGACGTCCTGTCCTCTCCCACGTCCACGTAAACCCACACATCAGAACTACTGCATCAAAACAGAGGATCCAATCATCAAAACAGGGATATTTGGCACACTTATTTTTTTAAACTAACATTACTAAGATCCATCATCCTTATGACTTTTTAATCAATTTTAAATACACAGCAAGCAATCAAGGTCAAGGGCTTTGTTTTTCTCTGATTTAGTTTTAGGTTTTTGTGTGACATTCAACAATATGAGGGAGATTGCACACTTTGAGATACGCAGCCTAGCTGTTACATGCCCTGCACACTGGATCTATTTTGCTGTTGCATCTTTGCAAAATAGGTTCAGGCAATATATTCATGAATTATTTTAGATCAAAGGCATTCAGATTTTTATTGTGTGCTCATTGTGTGTGCTCAGTAATTTAAAAGGAATTGTGTTTTTTAGAAAATGATGCCTGAAATCATTTTGTTCAAATATATCCAAATTGTCATGATATAATTGGGTGAACTTATCAACTTTCACCTTTTATTTTAAAACACAAACACAGAGCGGGGCCTTTTGAAGTGACCTAAAGCAAGCTGGTATGCTCTAAACTACAGGAAAACTATACAGACTGATTTTATTACAGTAATGCTGAATAATCTAAGATTATTTAAAGAGATGTATAAGTAATACAAACTACTGTTGTTGTTTTCTGTGGTGAGGCTCCCCAAGATGAGGGTTAGAGCTGAGACTGCATGAAAGCTGGGCTGCTCCTTTCGGTGCTGCACAAAGCATGTATTATGTGTTGTCATTCCTATCATTAATTTATTCACATATTGTGTAATTCACATTTTTTCCCCCTGATTGAGCTGATTCTGTGTGACCTGGAGAATAAACTGGTTAAAAAGTCATGAGCACTATTTAATTTGTGAGTAACTTGCTGTATTTGAATCGTTGTTCTAGTTTTGTTTTGTTTAGATTTCACTTGAGTCACGTTTGCCCCTAAGCGCTGCTCTGCCACTGTTGGTGTCATTCAGTGTCCAACATGTAAGCAGGGTGAAGTCACAGAGGGGATTGCTTCATAAATACTCTCATTTCATTGCACCCTAAAGCTTTTTGTAAACACATAAATGGGGGAAAACAAGTTACCAGTTTGATAGTTGTGTCTGATCATTCCTATGCAACAACTAGAATAGATCTGTTCCAATTCTTATTTTATTTTATTTTTTTAGTCTAATGATACTGAGGTTTTGACATTGTCTTTACGCTAACTTTGATGTAAATGTGATTAGCAAAACTTAACACACATCCATTGAGTCAATGTGAAGTATTTACTCACTATATTTTTTAGAGCTGGATGAATTAGTCAATCCTTGGATAAAAACATGTCATAGCTCACCTTTCAAGCAAAGCATTATTGAGCATACCATCAAAACTATACAAGAACTGTGGAGACTGATGAGAGTTGCCTGGAAGATTCAATCAATCCTGTCAGCATGGAGCAGAGCCATAATCACCTTCATCCCAAAAGACAAAGTTTAGAGGCATTGCCCTACTCAACGTAGAAGGGAAGATTTTCTTTTTAGTGGTGGCAAGACGCATAACCAGTTACCTCCTGTCCAACTACATTGACACCAGTTGCCAGAAGGCAGTGGTACCTGGGTTCTCTACAAATGTTCTGGGTTAAAGGTGCAAAACATCTGTGAAGGGTGACTAGAAAACCTGTGCTTCCAACAGCCAGATCCAATTCTCACAGATGCCCATAGATGCAAGTAAATGTGAAATTAATGTAACAAAAAATGGTTGATGGAATAACACACAAAGTTAGTTAGTTATTTTTGTCCTATGAAGTAAACCAGGAAATCCACCAGATGGCGCTAGTTGATTAAAATGGTTCGGACTGGGGTCTCTGCGGCAGAAGAAGAAGACTGTGAGGAAACATGGCGTCTCTGGGCAGCGTAGAGTGGAGAGCTATCTGCGACAAATTCACCACCGCCCAAAATCTCACTGAAGTGGAATCACGAAACGACCCCGAAAACGACCCGTTCCGTTCCAAATACAAAGCCAGGGAGCTCCTCCGAGAGATATACTGTTCGCTGAAGAATTTCGAAGCTTGCGAGGGTGAAGACGACAGCGGCGGCAGCAGCGCTGAGAGCGGCGACCAACGTCCGTCCGAGGACCCGGTGGACGGCCAGACAGATGACGGCTACGACCGAGGCTTCAGCGGCGACTCGCCGGCCGGACTGCGGGCCTCCAAACTCGGGGCTGTGGAGTATTATCTTGGCGTCAACCACGTCGACACGGAGGAACTGTCAGCCGGACAGGAGCATCTGATGAACTGCATGAAACTGCTGGAAAGATGCAGAGTGTCGCCCGAGAATGTGTCGCTCTTCATCCATGTCAGGGTAACTGAACCACCATTAACCACTTAGTTTACCTTTAAAAACATTAATGGCTACTTGGTTCTTAACACATTTGCACAGACATTCACCATTGAATATTCACAACACTAAGATACAATGAAACCCGTGTCAATATAGTGACGTCATAGACAGCCTCTGAACGGAATTGTTGACCCATGTAAAAGCTGTTTGTGCCACACATACATGGCAGAGCTGTGTTCACTTATAAGCACACATGGGATCTAAGTAACAAAAAGTCAGAATTGAGCATTAAGATCTGTTATGTGATATTGGCTCACCGATTAGCTCACCTGCTTTCTAACACTTAACATCCTTTTGTTAACACATCTACATCCTGTCTCAGGGATATTTTGGAATACTACATGACATATTGTCTGTTGGTCTTGTGTATCAGAACCAGCTTGGCATCCTGTGGGCCGGGCGGGATGAGACGGAGACAGCCCAGGGCTTCCTCGAAACGGCAGAATCCATCTACCAAAGATACATAAAGGAGGTGAGGGTGGCGCCTGTGTGAGTGCTACTGTATATACTGACTGACCAAACAGTGTCCTGCCACAGCTGTGATCAAGATTGCCTAACCCTCTTCATCAATAGCTGCAATGTTTTTGCAGGAAGGAAGTCCTCCTACCGACATGACGGAGTACTTCACTACCGAAGCGAACCTCCTGACTCATCAGGATAGGACCAAGAGGTGACTCAAACACTGACATCCACATACAGAGGCGACACACACACACACACACACACACACACACACACACAAACACAGTCTCACAAACTCATTTGTTTCTTTGTGTCTCCGTCCCTCTTCACTTTCCCTCCCTCTCCTTTTCATTTTCCTTGTACATCTCCCAGGTTTGAGCTGGCTTACACCCACACCATGTACTACCTGGCTCAAGTCTATAAGAACCTTGGTGAGTCTGATCTGTTTCCAGTCATAGGTCTCTATATATCGGCTGCTCTAAATTAATTCAGTAAAATAATGGTGCAAATCACAGTGATTGATCTCTATATGTAAAATCACAGTAGAGTCCATCACTCTGTTGTCACCTTTTATTAGTTAACCAACACTTCCATGTAATGAGGAGCCAATTGAGATTCTTTCCTTACAACCATCCAATGTTGTGGTATTGGATTTGGATTTGTGAAGGCAAATCTTAGTCTGAACCTCCCTGTTGGTATATATTTTATTTGCTGAGTGTTCAGTAATAGTGTCCACGCTGTTCTGTGTTACAGGTCAAACAGAGCGCGCTGCCACCTACTGCCACAGTACACTGCAGAGACAGTTACGCTTAAATCAGTACAATCCAATGGAGTGGGCTCTGAACGCTGCTACGCTCTCACAGTATTACATCACCAAGGTACATTTTGGATCAAAACTCTCCCAACCTACTCCGTACAACGAAGACCTGGATCATTGCTGACTCAGTTGAGACGTTGTTGTCACTGAACATGTTTTCTCTCACCAGCCCAGCATCCATCTGTCACAGTACTTTATTGTGAGTATAACTATTTGGAGGTATTTGTCCTTGCTTGTAATTTTTAGGGTCGGTACATGGAAGGCAGACACTGTCTCTCAGCAGCTACCGTCATATCTGCTCTAGCAGGGGAGGCTCCCTCTGAGGCCGCGGCACAGGAGAGTAAGTGTCTTTCTAAACCTCTATTGACTTGTATGTTAGTACAAAAGATCTCTTTTTGTCTGTTTACAAACCCTGCCCTGTATTCTGTTCCTGCGCGCTGGTCCACTCACTTCTTCCAAATACAGTACAGTATATTTCCCTCTGTCTCTCTCCCTTTATCTGCTGTATGTCAGTACCCGTGTCTCCCTCTGTGTGGCGCAGGTGAGACAGAGTGTGAGCGCAGGGAGCAGCTGAGACAGAAGAGGGCGGACATCGCCAGGTGTTGGATCAAATATTGTCTCAACCTGCTGCAAGATGCTAAGAAATTGCTCGAGGTACTGTGCTGGGAAAAACCAGAGGTTGAAGGAGTGAGACAATGAGAGAGAGAGCAAACAGACAGACAGACAGAGAGATAGAGAGAGAGATGAGACAGACAGACAGGGAGAGAGAGGGGGAAAACGAGAGTGACGATGAGAGAGCAAGAGAACAGGGAATGGGGAGAGAGTGATACCAAGAGCGAGAGAATGAGGAAATGAGAGAGCGACAAGTTTCTGCTTTGTTTTTCGTTCTGATTCTCTTTCTTTCTCATTTTCTCGTAAACGAGAAAGAATGAGAAAATGAGAAAGAAGGAACAAGAGAACATTATCGTTCTTTCTTTCTCGTTTTCTTTTTCTCTCGTTCCTTCTCTCTCTTTGTTGTCTCGTTCTCTCTTTGTTTTGGTCTTTTTTCTTGTTTTTTCGTTCTCTCGCTCCCTTTTCCAGTTTTTCCACAAAAATAACACGAAAACAGGAGGGTGACTCACAGGAGCTGACACACAACAAATGACAGACAAGCGAGCGAGAGCGAGCCATTAGAAGGCGTTCCCAGCTGTACTCCTGATGACTCAGTACTGAAACAGGCTCCTGGGTCGTTACTGTGACACAGTGATGAAGACTACAGACGTCTCAAAGTGATTCCATGAAGATCTCGCCAAGTCTGAACACCTCATGACCTCAATCTGTATATCTGTCAGACTTTGATGTGTCTGTATGCGTCACCCGTGCGTGTCTGTGTCTCTGATACACTCGCCAACACCGTCTCACTGGGCCTGTCCTCGTGTCCATCACCAGGACAACATCGGTGAGCTGGACGTCGATCGGCAGGAAGAGCTGAAGAGAGCCAGAAGAGGCGAGGAGGAGGAGGAGGAGAAGGGGAGGAAGAGTGCTCTGCTGTTTGGCTCTGAGGACACTTTTGACTCCATCGCCAGCCTGGAGGAGAAGGTTTGTGTTTCAATGTTTCAAGAACTATATTACTGGTTGCTGGTTCCTTCCTGTGACCTAAGTAAAGGTTGCTGGAAAGGTCCCTGCTGTGTAAACGTGTCTGTTATTAATACAGCCTACCCCTAGATTCAAAAAGTAGATAGTAGTCACGTCAAATAAAGTGTTGATATAACAGCGTTTCACCAGGGGGCGCTATTCTACAGCCAATGTTGGGCGCAGTACATGAGCAGCGCTCTACATCGCTCACGTTTGCTTTGTGTTTTTTACAGGTGCGCTTTTTAATCCCGTTAGATTTCACAGAGGCGAGAGCTGTGTTTCTGGTGGGACAGACCTATGTCACACAGGTATCCACAACACACACACACACACACACACACACACGGATTTAAGTAATTCCTGCACTGAAGCCGGGTGGGTGAGGCGTCATCATTGTGGGATTAGATCACACACACCCCACTAATAAGGCAGGCCAATGCGTCACAGGATGACCTTATCACAGACCTCATCAGGTCGCGGTTCATTTTCATTTCATTTGGAACATGTACATGTGGAACACGATCTGTAGACTACTAAGCATTGGTCTCTTTTCATCACCCGTCCGTCCTTTGATTTTTTGCCCTTTCAGGCCAAGGACTACTTTCAGATAGACGGCTATGTGACGGACCACATAGAGATCCTGCAGGACCATAGCGCTCTGTTCAGGGCTCTGGCTTTCTTTGAAGAGGATCTGGAGCGACGCTGCAAGATGCACAAACGACGAGTTGACATGTTGGAGCCAATCTGCCTAGGTGCCGTGCTCCCTTTGTTGTTGTTGTTCATCGGTTGTCGTTGACCACTTACAGTCTCCCATCTTATGAGGGGAATTCATTCATTTGTTCATTCAGTTCTGTTCCTTTCTTCCCCCTCGGTTCCTGTGTAGACCTGAACGCTCAGTACTACCTGTTGATCCGCAGACAGTTGATGTTTGAGTTGGCAGAGATTTACAACGAGATGATGGACCTGAAACTCAGCCTGGCCAACAGACAAGCAGACACACAGTCTCTTGACAACCACACCATTAAAAAGTTCAACCACCTCTGCTCTGCCTCTGCAAAGTGAGTGTGACGAGGCCTCTGTCTCTGTGTGTGTGTGTGTGTGTGTGTGTGTGTGTGTGTGTGTGAGTGAGTGTGTTTTCTATATTGAATCATATTTGATCTAAAACTCTCTCTCCAGATACTTCCAGATGTTTCTAGACTCTCTGTGTTCTCCAGAGGGAAAGTTTCCAGAGCACCTAGAGGAGGAGGTTCTCAGACCGGCTCTGGTGGCCCAGTTCAGAGTGGCCAGACTCTACAGCCGACTGATCTCCACTTCACCCTCTGCTCAAATGGACAATCTGGACAAGTCTCTGAACTGCTACAAGTAGGACCATGTATTTTGCTGTTATCGTACGGTGGTTTGAAATATTTTAGAATATAACAATTCCACCCTGTTTCAGAAAAAAAATCACCCGGTCTTCTCAGGTCCTAAAATGAGGAGCACACACGGTTACCTCATATCATGGAACCAGTCTTCCTTTGTTGACATCCCTAAATCTCTTAGGGTCTCTTGCAATTTTCTCCGCTTCCTCTCACACAAATTTGGGTAAAATGGAAAGTCGAGCAGCATTGCAGAAACCTGCAGCTTTTTTTTTTTTTAATTTGCATGAAACCGGTGATGCTGGCGGGACAAAAAACTACAATTAGGTCTGGACTTTGACTTGATTGCAACCCCTTGATTCTTGTCCTTCATTACCTTCCTTATTCCTGCAGAGAGTCAGCACTTCATTTTAACACTTGGCATCTCCATTTTAGATAGTGTCTTGTTGAAAAACTAACTTATTTTATTAACTTTACTTTCCTTTATGTAACTTTTTTCATTCTGTGGCTAAGAAGTCAGAAACAGCTTCGTTGACGACAGAGCAGTTTGGCACAATTTGGACTTTTAATCGTCCATCTTCCTCATTCTAAACACAAGTAAAAGCAGAGAAGACGTTTGTAACCCTTGGTCTTTTAAAAGACAACAAGACACGATGTAGTGCGACATTTAACTGTTGAACAGACAAGTTCCTTTGTTGTAGTTAGTCCTATGGTGTTAGCGATTGATCATTAAGATCCAGAACCGCAATTGCAGTTTAATATCTGATACGTCCCCTACCCCGGGACCATATATTAAACTGATTTTTGGAGCAGGGAGATGGAATCTGGGCTTGCTCCGTCCACTCTACGCATCGACCTGGTATTGCAGCACATCCAGGGACGGTGCCCCTCTCTCACACTGTAGGAAGGAAAAGGAACATTGCATTGCATTCGCGCTCTCCCCTCATCACACTGTCCAATACAAATCAATGACTATCATTTGTCTCCATGGCCTGAGATAGGACTGTTGACAAGTAACGTTTGTTTGAGTTTGATTCTTACGTTTGTGCTGTTGAACTGAATAGGACAGGACGTATGCTACATGATCCTCTATGTTTTTGACCGGCGTAATGTGTTGACCACCTCTTTAACCCTCCTCTTGCTGTGCAGGTATGTGGTGCAGTATTGCGAGGCCCACCCCGAGGCAGCAGCCGCTGTGGAGACGGAGCTGGAGCTCAGCAAGGAGATGGCCGGCCTGCTCCCTCTCAAAATCAACCGCCTCAAAGCAAAGATGGTCGTAAACAGCTGCCCATCTGAGTTGACTGATTGTGTCTAAATTGTCCATTGGGTCCATATTAATCATCTTACATGCATAAACAGCGGACAGTCCCAGTAGTTACAGCAGTTTGCCTGACGTCCTCGCTTGTTTTATCTTGTCGATGGCCTTCTGTTTGTGCAACAAGCATGCTGCTGTCACATGTCTTATAGTACATTGCAGCCTATATACAGTGTGTGTGTGTATGTGCTCTGTGTAGTCAAATGTTGATTTTAGATAATGCATTGAGCAGACACTGTCTAAAACTGATAGTAAACGATTGAACGATAAGAAAGTAAAAAAGACAGATCTGATTTTGTTTTATTACTTACACCTCCTTCACCCCAAACAGCTGTAGTTTAGTAGAGTCTGCAGCACCGCCAATGTGGATCTGTATATAAATGACTTTTTAAAAATGAGTCCGGTGTACCTATGACCCTGGTCTAATTCATTCCTGTCTTGTATGGATACTCACATTGGTTTTTATTTAACGTGGCTCTATTTTCTGTGAAGCACTTTTGTTTGTTCCCTCCGTTCCTCTTTCTCTCCAGTTTCTCTGAGGGTTCCACAAAGATTAGACAGCCTGAGGTGCAGGTAGCAGAGTAGATCCCAGTTCCCAAACACGAATGCCAACTTTACCTAGCACCAGGTGTGCTTTTGTTCTGTGTTTGTTCATGTTTTACATGATTTAACATAATAATAAACAAATAATACAGACTATTAAACCTTTGAGTCTTTCTTTACACTTTCCTTTGTAGGTTTATACCAGCACGTTCTCTAATAATTGTTTTTTTGGACTTGAGGCACATTTACTTTAGTCTTTTATTCCTAACAGTGCGATAGCTCTTCACAAACTTCTTCACAGGGAGTCTTCAGGCTATGTCTCGTGCAAATGAATACACTAATACTACAACACACAGTATTAACCCTGACTGACTTAATGAGTGCTTTTCTCCTCTACATAATGAAGCTTCCTGTTCTACACAAATATCATTTACAGTTCAATATTAAGTTATTATATTTGCAATAGAAGCAGTTTCCTTGTGTTAACCCTGTTTTGTTAATTGCCCTGATGATGTTTCTTTACCTTTAGTAATGCTTGTCAAAACTTGTGCTGAAATACCTGCTCTGCCACACGAAACCTGAAGTGAAAGTTCAGTCGATGGAAAACAGTCGTTGGCCAAGACGTTTCTCTGAAGCAGACTAACTGATGAGTATTTCATGCTTATTCTTGTAAAAATGTGTTTGTTTTCGACGTCGAAACTGAAACTCCTGTCGTACCTGATCAGATATTTTGTTCTTCATTGAAACGTTGCTGAGAATATGTCACATGACCTACATACACTTCATGAATGTATTGCTTCATCAATGTGTCACGGTTCCCAGAAATTGAATAGACAGTTTCTAATGCAATACACCGCAAATGTAAGCTGGTGAGGTCAAATCAGTCAGGAAACCTCCACTTACTCTGATTTACAGATTATTCCATTGTTACTTAGAAATATGTGTGAGCTGGAAATCTTTTGTCAATTGCTGACAAGACAGAAAAAGCATTTACACACCCGAACCGCCACAGATCTTTTGTAACTTGGCAGTCACTGCAGAACAGTGGAAGGTTTCAAAGTGAGTAC
>NW_027466879.1:17340000-17425000 GCF_046128005.1 Genypterus blacodes | reverse complement strand
TATGTCACTTTAGATGACAAACGTTATAAAAGGAGAAGCTGTGGTCTGGGCGGTGAGGGGGCCTAAATCAGAATCAGCAAAACCCCCAACCTGTTTCAGTTTGAGTCTGTAGGACCAAAATACGACCAATGTCGCATTTATGAAACCAAAATGCAAATGTTAACATAAGAAATGTTGCTATTCCTCTGAATTTGCCCTCAGGGGCCCCTTGTTCTCTTTGCAGTTGTTAAATCTAGTTCCAAGTTCCAAGCTTATGTGTCATAGATATATAGATCTATAGTATGACTTTTGTCACTTTTCTTCATAGCTCATGTATAGCAGGTCAGCACTTTTTTTTGTCCTCTAATTGTTCAGAAAGTTCTATAAAGTTAGATTTTGTGGGCATTTAAACGTCTCTAACACTGTTTTCATGAGTATATTATAATTACTGTGGCAACCCCCTGACCCAGATGAGTTCACACATCTAGAGAAAGAATGACCTTTTCTCCCTCTGTGTGTCTATAGGAGCTCCTTCCACCGCCAAATACCAGTTTGTGAGGTGCAACCCAGCAGGGGGTCAGTCCAACTGTGTGACCCACCAAAGCCCAGAGATGGAGTGGAGTCCTGAACTACCAAGCAAACTGCCTGCTTCAGCCACACAATACCTGTACGTATTCACCTGGTGTGTTTGTGCACCCAGCAGTCCGTGTGTGTGTGTGTGTCTCTGGGAAGGAGAGGCAGAAAGAAAGAGAGAGAGAGAGAGAGAGAGAGAGAGAAGGGCAGAGAGGATGATGATGACGATCTACAGTGTATTTGCTCTCATAGCAACAAGGTAAATTGCTCCTCTGTAGTTTAAGTGCTGAAATGATGGAAAAACAACAACAGAAATCAAACATTTTGGTGAGTATGTGGCACCTTGAAGCAAAAGCTGAAGTGAAAAAATGCTGATGCTGCAATTAATCTGTTTACCTTGGTTAAGACAATCTGCTCCAATTCCCTCTCTCTCTCTCGCTGTGTGTGTGTGTGTGTGTGTGTGTGTGTGTGTGTGTGTGTGTGTGAGAGAGAGAGAGAGAGAGAGAGAGAGAGAGAGAGAGAGAGGGAGAGAGAGAGAGAGAGAGGTAAGAGGCCAAGACAAGCAAAATCAAGGACAACGTGGGGATAAACAAAGGCACAGAGAATCTCAGAAAGATATTTAGACATTTAGAAAAGAACACAACGAGGGCATGCAGAGTTTCAACATTGAAATAAAAGAATAAGAAGAATCTGTTTGTCACAGACGGATAATTTCACCTAGATTGTTTTGTTGGGTAGATTGTTTCTTGCTGAAGCCAGTTCTTGAGAAAATATAGATTGACGTGCCAAGAATCCCTCAAAGCCACAACGTTGTAGTTGTACTTGTACTAGTTGTGCATGATGGACAGTAAAGGTACAATTATAATCTGCCAAAATAACTCCTCACTGGCAAAGATATAATGTAGATGAATCATACAATATCAGTTTAATCTGGTTCATCTGAAAGTATTGTGTCTCTTTAGGCTGTAGATGCTCAGTAGATCCAGATTCTCTCAGTCAATTGAGTTTGTCTTGGTTAAACTTCAAAACTGTGACCCCTCTGGAATTAATGAACTAAGAGCTGAAGAAGCCAGTACAGAGAGAGCGGTGTGTGTGTGTGTGTGTGTGTGTGTGTGTGTGTGTGTGTGTGTGTGTGTGTGTGTGTGTGTGTGTGTGTGTGTGTGTGTGCGTGCGTGACTAAAGCCTGTCGTAGTAGGAGTTGTAACTCCTAGTTTCCTCTTTTAGGTTTCTCTCAGCAGATGCTGCTGATGTCAGTTGAACACTTTTTACTATCTAAAAAAAATGTGAAGATAAATTGAATTGATAAAATATCATATTTTCCAGCAGCAGTCCATTTAAGGTCAAAAGGGTTAAACATTATCTGCAAGTAAATAGATATAATTTTGTATGTTTAGTTTCTAATATACCTTCTACTTCTATGATGGATGACAGAGAGACAGATGACAGAGAGACAGACAGTGAGCCGTCAACCATAATACCACCTCAGTTTGGTGTGATCGGTAAAATGTGTTAAAAGTCAAACAGAGAAGAACAGAATCACAGAGACTCATTTATTTACTCAAGCCGCTCAGCATAAGCAGCAGCACTTCCTTTTGCACAGCCTGCCTTGAACAGGAAGTGTTCAGAGGAAGTGGGTTGGGACGCCTGATGGTCGGCTGCTTCTGGTCTATTGTTCGGAATTTGCATGTGTACCATGCTGGCCTGCTTCTCAGGTGTAGGAGGCTGCACATTTCATGTCAACAGTCATACAGAAACCTTGTAATGAATGCTGCAGCTGCAATGGCTTAGCCTGACTGATACGTTTCAACAAACCTGATGTGTAAATGATTGTAAGGCCGAGCACAAAACGTGGGGTTCTTATTGGTGGTATGCAGTGACGTAGTAAAATGTGAATACATGGACTCAAGTGATGACGTCAGATAGTACTGACACTTGGAATGGACACATAAGAGACAACATTTGACTGTTTGACCTGATTCTGATTCTAGAGATGCAAAGCCTGTGGTGGAGGATGAGCAACCAAAAAGGGAGGAGGAAAAGTCTATGTTCATGTCTGAGGATGGTTCTGGCTTTGAGGGCTCCGCAGATGGAGGGCAGTTTATAGCAGACTGGGCCTCTGTTACGGACAATGGCTCCGGAGAGCGCTGGACAGAAGACATGTATCAGCCACGCGAAGGTAACTCACTCAAAAGATGTCTTAACTTCATTGGCTTTCGTTTGTATTCCAACAACTCCTGCTGATTGTGTTTATTTCGCCTCTTTTTAGTCTGATTTGTCCCTTTTTTTTCTGCTTACAGTCATGCGTGGATATACAAAGGGCTTGAAGCGGCTGGTCCGTCTCAGGGCTAAGATCAGTGAGGCAAAACCTGCAGACGAGGAGATGAAAGAGGATCACCTGCTGCACCCTTAGACAGGCACACACACACACATACGCACACACACACACACGCACACACACACACACACACACACACACACACACAAGCACACACACACACACACACTCACACACACCTTAAGTTGACAGTGCCCTGTATTTATGTTTTCTTGTGTTAAATCAGAATGTGCCATTTTAATTCATTAGATTTTAATTCAAGCTTTGTGCAACCGTAATTCCAGTGCAATAAGATGATGCCTTTGTTCATGCATTGCTCACTGTGTGCAGCTGTGGTTCCCATTTATTCTGAAGTCCTCTTAAATCAGTCTTTAAAGAACCTGTGACACCCCTCAATTCCTGCCTAAAACAAATGAGGGGCAAACATGTTCCTTATTACAAGTTAAAGCGAAACAATTTTTTATTTTTGTTGTATTGTAAGTATTTCATCCCTTTAGCGAAGATGCTGTAAATGTTAAGCTTACCCAGGCAGGTCCTGCATGTTGGGAACTTCTGGTATGCAGGTTGAACAAGAAAAGTTTGTAAATCTGGAAATAAGTGGATTCAATCAATCTTTGCTACTGTCAGCTGATCATAATCCAAACATGTATTGTGCACATGCTCTGCATTGTCTAATGTACGTCCCAATTATGATCAATAAAGACATTATAACAACAGTTTATGTTTGTCTATCAGTCTGTTTAGTTGATATATGTGTCCGGCCTAGGTGTGAAACACATTGGTGGCTTTTTAAAATGTGACAAATGTGACAAAGCCTCTGTATGCATTCTACTCGCTTAATATTCCAAAGTCGTCCTTTGGTTTGAGAATTAAAATAAAAGCAGACACTACCGTCTGTATCAAAATGGTAAATAAGACAGTATATTGTTCATGTAGCAAACACAATACATAGACTTGTCACTAGGGAATTGATGAAGGTTGTTGATTTAACTGTTTAAAGCTTTCTCCAGCAGGGGTCACCAGATACTGAGGTTATAAGATTGACAGCTGACAGTTTGGAGCTGACAGCTTGAGAGACAGAAAGATTGAAAGTTTGATTCAATGCAAATTGAGTTGTTGATTGAATTCATTATCTGGCGTCAGAAATCAAAACAGAGTATGTTTATACCTGCCAAGGATGTGAGTCAGCATCCATGAATGCTGTACAGCTTCCAAATTTTCCAAAAGTAAGAATTATGTGTGTTGAAAGGCATTTAATCCCGATCACCTGGTTGGTTTGAGAAGGAAGGAACTTTTAGGTGTTGCGTATTTTGTTTTGCTAAAAAGAGATTTTCAAAAAAAAATCATTTATTATGTAACTTCTAGCCGTCTTAAAAAATAGAAAAACATGCACCTCCTCATCTCTCTCTCTCTCTCTCTCTCTCTCTCTCTCTCTCTCTCTCTCTCTCTCTCTCTTTCTCTCTCTCTCTCTCTCCCATTTCCTCTGCCACTAGGAGAGGGGCCCACCCACTGTAATATGAACACACACACTGCTTGCATGCAACAAAACAGTTTTACTGCTATTCCTTTGTGCATGCTTTCATGAACGATCAGAAACTGAAAACAGACAAAGTCATAATCAAGAGAGTGACACGGTGTTTGGTCATTACTTTAGAGTCCACTAAGAAGAAAAACTGAAAACTGAAGAAAAAGCAGCTTCACTGTGTGGACAATATGACTTTTATTACAATATTAATTCATTTATTACAAAATTGATATCAGTGGTGGATGAAGTACCTTGAAGTTTAACTTGGATAAAAGGAGAGATACTGTATCTGGTTCAACATGCACGTACAACTCTTCAAGACAAAACACCAGCAGTAATATTCTGACTTAAATATAACAACTTTATTCGTGTAACTTAAACTTAAACTTTGGAGAAAAAGTAGAGAAAAATATAAACATTCGTGACACCACTGTTGCAAAGTGATAAATTAAAATGTAACCTTGTTGTATAGTATGCTCAGTGATTAAAAGACAAATAACATCTTAATGAAACAATAACATTTGCTTGCAAACTCTGCACAGTAACTTCCTCTGCTGGATTCAAACCCATAACTGTCTTGCTCTGATGGTAATAGTACTAACCACCTGTCCATCCTCCTGTCACATCGCTGAATAATAATCAGAAAATTTCCAGATTTCAATTGTTTTTAATTCTATGGTGAAATATCTAGAATCCTCTGTCAAACCACCAGAGGGCGCTACGGGTACCATCTTTGGTACAGGCACCACAGTTTGAGAACTAGAAACATGTAATATACAATAAAGGTTTCCACGCGTAAGGTTTACAATAACCACAAAGAAATTTAAAATTACGGGGGGGAAATGACATAAGTTGCTCATTTAATTCCCAGTTGTGGAGGCTCGGGCTGCGTTTGTCACACCAGCGTGCCGGTGTGAGTGCCAGACCCGCCCAAAGTAACACATGACCCGGGTCACATGAAAGCCTGACGAGTGCGTCCTGGTTCACACAGACGGCTACACGGAGAGAGAGGCTAACTGGTAGCTTCAAGCGTCTACGCGGCCGAAATGGTGAGTGTTCAAAACAAACCTAAAACACCCAGAATATAGTTAAAGCAGCACGAAGCCGACATGAGCTCCGTTTCACTGCGGCTTTATTTCAGCTTTTCATTATCCAGCCATTGTTTGTGTGTGACAGGGGAAAGCTAGCCGAAGCTGGGCTGCACACATTAGCACACATTAGCAGCCAGGCCGTGTTTGCCCTGCCACAGCTGTGTACTTTGGTTTACTGAGGATGCGGAAACGTCAGGGAACGACAAACACTTTACTCTGTTTATTACTTAAAGCGACGCTATTTCAGCTTGTTCACGTTTGGTAGTGATTAGAGAGTTAACGACAGCTAGCAGTCCCGTTTCGCAGTGTTTAAGGTAGCATATTTAACAGAGACACGTCAAAATCACACGCGTGGGTTTGAATCATCATCGATAATATGATTAACTTCATTCTAACTATTTACGACATTATAACAGTTGTTTAGAAAGAGTCATACATCTGTGATCTATGCATTCTCAAATGTAAAGGAATGCACTGTCCCGACAGCTTATTGATTAGATTCCTCCACGTTCATCGATAATGTCTGTGTGTGTTCAGGGCCACAAATCTGACCTAAGTGTGGATGTCGATTTAGATGTTACAACATTTAAATAGCAAACAGTGAGCCAGGCATGAAAGTGTCATTACACCTTCAAAATGCTTAACAACGGATTGGAACCTGGTAGATTGACAGGTAAGGTAGTACACAGGCTGGGTTGTTTACATGCTGCATTGGATTTGTTTACATCAGTGATGGGTTTAAGCAGCAGCTGTGAAATCAGCTCCAAGGTCAAATCATTTAAGTGACACACTTGTGATTTTACTAATGTTTACAAAATTCATCTCATGTACATCCAAACTAGGTCATCCACATTGTGTTCTTGTTGCTGTGGTTGTGTTTCTCAAAGTCTTTCAAAAGTGCAAAGATAGAATTTAAGTCAAAGCTGAACATGCTTCTGGATTACCAAATAGAACAGTTTCGCTATAATAGTTACGCTATAATGATAGTAACACTTTGTTACAATGTCCTGCATGTGCATCTCCTATGTATTCTCTCACATACTTCACTTTATGGGGACACGTGACATGTGAAGGGGCACACGGATGTTTAAGCAACCTATGAGAAAAGTTAAGATGGCATCTTTAAAATGATCTCTGAGAACAAGAGACGTGTGTCATGTGGCTCATAGCCCAGATAAGTTACATTACTTGTGAAAAACTCTATAGAGTTGTTGTCAAACTCTACTCTATAAACATTTCATATTCTTAAATCAAAGAAAATCTATCACAATTCTGCTCAAACAATATTTATATTTATATATTAATACAAGTTTTTATCCTGTCCACAACAACCTATTAACGAGTCAATCTTGACAAATAAAAGACATTTCCAAAGGGTTACTAGATGGTGATGTCGTATCTTTGGATACGTGAGTAAACAGTGTGTACCCTCCTTTGGTCCCGTCTCCAGAGTTTCCTCGGGGGTTTGTTTGGGCCGATCTGTGAGATAGACGTGCTGCTGAATGATGCAGAGAACAGAAAGACGGCTGAGCTGAAGACAGAAGATGGGAAAGTTGAGAAACACTACCTGTTCTACGATGGAGAGTCTGTGTCTGGAAAGGTAAACCGAATTTGCAGGAAGCAAGGTTCAGTTCTCTGGAGTGAATCATGAGTCATTTCTATGTTTGATGTATGACTAACTGACTTTATAGTTGGGTATGTTTGCAACCTGCCTGACAGATATTGGCATGGCTTTGGCTTGGAAGGCTTGGGAAATATTGGATACTAATATTGGCCGACGAGTGAACCACTGTTGTTGCCAATGATTAAATGTAAGATTAGGATTAGTCTGCCTAATAACCACCAGGCACAAAAACAGCCCTGAGAGGAGCAAAGGGAACTGTAGAAATCTATTTATCTATAATGTCTGTCGCACTCTGATTAAGTAGTTTCAGATACTTTTTAGGATGTTTTGACTTCAGACTTGGGAGGATATTTGGGTGTTGCTGTGTCATAATGCTAAAAGTACTCAATCACTCCCCTCCAGGTGAATCTAAATGTGAAGCAGGGAGGAAAGAGACTTGAACACCAGGGCATCCGCATCGAGTTTGTGGGACAGATAGGTGAGTGGGTCTGTCGCTCTACTTGATGAAGTAGCCTAGCACTTATTATCTCTAAATGACATCTACCTGGCTGGGGATGCGTTATTTTGAAACACTGTATGCACTCACTGAAGAACAGCCCAGTCGGCTCCTGCTTGTGGTTTAAAGCTTTAGAAGGCATGTGGCGGTCACATGCAGCTGCCACAGTGGAGCCTAAGCCTCTTCCTCCTTTGTGTAACCCTGCACCGCCAGTAGAAGCAGTGTGTGTTCAAAGAGCGCCAGGTCCTGAAAATAAACTTTGATTGTCTTGTGTCTGTCTGAATGGGAACGTGATCATTCACAAACACGCCGCCTGCCCTCAGAACATGTTTTTACACGGAATTGCATTCGGTGTCTGTCTCGCTTTCCTCGTGGCTAAACCTGCTCTACTCTATTGCAGAGCTGTTCTCAGACAAGAGCAACACCCATGAGTTTGTGGACTTGGTGAAAGAGTTGGCTTTGCCCGGGGAGCTCACCCAGAACCGGAGCTACGACTTTGAGTTCACGCAGGTGGAGAAGCCCTACGAGTCGTACACTGGAGCTAATGTCAGGCTAAGGTACGACTGACGCCGTCTGTGTAGAGCCACCCTGGTCTCAGCGCTCCTTTGGGTGATGTTTCAGCAGTGCACTGTCCGTTTGTCTCTCCAGATATTTCCTCCGGGTGACAATAGTGCGTCGTCTGTCTGACCTTGTGAAGGAGTATGACCTGATCGTCCACCAGTTAGCCACCTACCCAGACGTCAACAACTCCATCAAGATGGAAGTCGGCATTGAAGACTGTCTCCATATTGAGTTTGAATACAATAAATCCAAGTAAGATTAAACAGGCTTGAACTTCTCTAAACCCAAAACGATGCTGCTGAATTTCAACACATCCTCTCCATGTCACTTTGTTAGGTACCACCTGAAGGATGTGATTGTGGGCAAGATCTACTTCCTGCTGGTCAGGATCAAAATCCAACACATGGAGCTACAGCTCATCAAGAAGGAGATGACAGGCATAGGTCAAACTCCTGCTGACTCTCTGCATATTATGACTTTGCCAGTTTTCACAGAATCTTATAGTTCTGTTGTCATCTTTTTTTACTGTACTAATTTCCTGCTATTGTTTAGGTCCCACTACTACGACAGAGGCAGAGACGGTTGCTAAGTATGAGATCATGGATGGAGCCCCGGTTAAAGGAGAATCTATCCCCATCAGACTCTTCCTGGCAGGTACCTGTGCTCCTCTCTGCTCTGGTGTTTACACCCACACATGGACCATGAATCCTGAGCGCTGCCGCCATGACGTCACTTTCCTTCATTATTTAAATAGCTTTGTTTTTGCGTGACGTTCCATCTTCTGCTGCCTAACAGGATATGACCTGACACCCACCATGAGGGACGTCAACAAGAAGTTCTCTGTACGTTACTTCCTAAATCTGGTGCTGGTGGATGAAGAAGACAGGAGATACTTTAAACAACAGGTAATACACCTGGAAATGTGTTAAGTTTATTCTACTTCTACATTCTGTAACTGTAACAGAGGGCAACGTTTTTATGTCAAGTGTGTGTACTTGTGCCAGCACGTAACTCAGACGGCACCGATCAGATTAGCCTTAAACTCTTACAGTAGGAGTGTGATGTCTGCGGCTCAGTCCTCCTCTGAGATCATACCTCAGCCTGGTCTGATCAGACTCATTTCCACCATTTTGCCTTTGTATCTGTAATCTATAAGACAGAAGTGCATGAGCCTCAGTTGTTAGAATTTCAATCTTTCGATCTGAGTGTCCAGTGTCCAATGTTACCTTGATGTTGAAGAAGTGAAGAACCGGTCAGCAGGGGTGAGATTACAATTACTGATAAGAGAAAGCATTTGCTCCATGTTGTTTTCACTATCAAAACCCCGCCCCCTCTGCCACGAGTGGAAGCCCAAAGCTGCCCGAGTCGCCCAGTCAGTTCCCCTGTGATCCTCCTTTGGTCTTTTCCCATGGAGATTGTGGTTTTTCCATCTGCCTGAGATAATTCATTTCTCTTGTGTCGTCCTTTAGGAGATTGTTTTGTGGAGGAAAGCTCCTGAGAAGATAAGGAAACGTAACTTCCACCAGCGCTACGAGTCGCCTGAGCCCCGACCCCAGCCGCTTACGGCAGAGCAGCCGGAGATGTGAGGGGGGAGTCGCCTTGTTGAACTGAGAACACACACACACACACACACACACACACACACACACACACACACACACACACACACACACACACACACACACACACACACACACACACACACACACACACACACACACACACACACACACACACACACACACACACACACACACACACACACACACACACACACACACACACACACACACACACACACACACACACACACACACACACACACACACTGCTGAACAGCCAGAGAGGTGTGAGGGGAACCCCACCGTCCCCCCTGGACTGAGAAATTGATGCATACATAAATACACACACACACTTGCATTCAGACACAGCTTCGGATGTGAGCTGTCCAACCACCATCACCCCCCTCCCCCCCCTTGTCCCAGGACTGAAACATGCTCGCACACAGACGCAAAAACATGCAATCCAAGTCTGCTGAATGTTAAATGTCAAGGCAGGAGTCCAGCATTGAAGGAATATGAAAGGTGAGACAGCCTGTGCAATCCTGGCCTCTCTGACTGCCAACACACACTAACACACACACACACACACACACACACACACACACACACACACACACACACACACACACACACACACACACACACACCCATGCGTGCGCACACACACACACACACACACACACAAGCTCACAAAAGTGCAAGCCATAAAACCTTGATGAAATGTCAATAAATCATGGGGGAAAAACAAGTAGAGATGCTACAAGTGACTGGTCGACCGCATCAAGAGCTTCTATCTCTCACACACGAGTGATTCTGGACCCACACTGGCGCTGTTCACCCCCAACCCACTAAAGGATGTTCCCTCATATAGGGCCATCCTGTCATTAAACGTGTTTAAGACGTGAGCTTCATCCTGAACAAAGGAGCAAAATGTATCCATTGTGTAGTCACAGTGCCTTAGCTTCAGCTGTGACGATGCCACGTTGCGCTCTTGTGAGAAATCTAAGATTATCTGAGAGGCCAGTCGTCTTCGATCTGCGGCAGAGACGACGGCCGCTGTGACAGTGAGGCTGAACAAGGCAGATGCACTGCATGTGAATGCCTGTTGAGGTGGGGAATGAAGAGATAAGCGTGACCAATGTCCATGTTTATTTTCATTGGTCTTCCAATGTCAACATCTTTACGTGTTTTGCAAAATGAAAAGGTATTGATCGACCCCCTTTCCAGTTTCATTTCCTGCAAGGATTCTCACCAATTCCCACTGATGTCTGTTACTGCATATTCGCCTCAATGTTTTGCTTTGATTCTGAGTTTCTGCTGTTTCTTTGGGCAAATGGGCAAAAGTGTGTATGATTCATGTTTAAAGAACACAGTTTAACAGTTGACCTCGGTTATTAACGTCCATATCAGTCAGGCTGTCGGTTCAGTCAGAGGAACTTGTCGTTCATGTAACTGTACTTGAAAAGTAATGCTGTATCATCACAACGGTTTAAGTCAAAAATGGTTGGATCCATGATCAGCTGTATGTCTTCATCAGTTCTCGTCCTTCGCCATGGGCCGCACTGCATTATGAGCCTGTTTGGTAAACTAATGTGCCGTATCTCTCATGAATGTTCTGATGAACCCTGGATTGGGTTGGTTGTCAGAATACTGTCTTCCCTGCATTGTTCCACTGTGATGCCCAGACCAGCAGTGTATATTTGGTCCTGCTTTTTAAAAACACGCACACATACACAAGTAGGGTGACGTCACTTGTCTGCGTGTGGATGATCTCTGGCTGGTTTTTGCACTTTTCCTCCTCAAATGCACAGACGCTAAAACAAAACGGTTGTCGAAGATGATTTTACTTTAACGCTCATTACGAAATTATACTGTATTGTCACTTATAACCAGTGCTTAAATATTCTTACTAAATACAACATTGTGTTGATTTATGTACAAATTATGTTTTGTTTTTATTATTTAATTTCATAAAGTCATGGAAACTCAACTTCTTCATTTCTGGGTCCTGTACACTACTGTTACATTTTGGTTTTACATTTTATGGGAATGGCGAGGTATGCAATCTGATCTTGTTCCTTTAAATCTGTTTATCTGTACAGGAAGGCTTTCTTTGCTGTATTTTAAATACCTTGAATGGCGAATACAAAACACTTAAATGCCAACTGCCTCAGCTCTTCTCCACTGCATGTTAATATTTTCACAATGTTCAGTCATCCATTCACTGTGTGTGCGTATGTATATCTGTATATATCCCCCAAATCCAAATATATAACTAAGGTGAATCAATCAATAAAGCAAATTTATAGTGAATGTCTTTTGAGCAACACATCTGAATAATGATAGGAAGAATTACTGTAGAATGTTTGTGTTTGTGGCTTCAGCTTGGAAAACCAGTGACGTTGTTTTTAGAATGTTTATACTTATACCGTTCCTCTCAAACACCGTTGCCCGACTCTCAAAGCAGAGTGAGTGAGCCATTTGTCAGCATACATGATCTTTGAGATGAGGTGCACCGTGCCATTGCCTTCATTGCATTTCTACACAATTGTTTTTTAAAAAGCAACGTGAACAAAACAGTTATATTTCAATTGAAGTTATACGATCTAAACCTTAAAACACCCAGGCAGACCTCTGTTATTCATTATGCTCGGTAATTTCACCGTACTTTTCTTTGCAGGCAGATGTCAGGCCAGCTAAGGTAGAAGGGGGTCCTTCCTCACGCTGTGTCCCGACAGGAAGCGAATGAGTTGACCGTCCTCTGTTGAAGTTGGCGGCGTGTTATTGGTATTTACAAAGCATGGAGCGACCATAACAACCCATACCATTACAGGGGACATTTCCGCTCCCAAAGATGTCAGTAAACCGTTGTATGTATCTGATTCCGCGGCTCCGGCGCCACTTTAGGACTCGGACTTTTAAATTGAGCAGCGGAGTGACTGATGCCCATGCCTGCCATGCTTCTGCTGGCCCAAGTGTGTTCTGCAGGAGACCTCTTTCGTCTGACGGCTCTTCATCAAAACCCCCGGACACTTCGCTCTTTGTCCCCGTCAGTCTGAGGGTCGATGTGGCGGAGGATTGGAGCGTGGGAGCAGAGCTGACGCAACCGCTGGATAAAGGTGAGCTAGTTTACCTTTAACTTGTTCATAAACCCGTGTTGCTTTGTGCAGGCTTTTTGAAATGATCTATGTTTTGGTGTTGTTTCTGATGTATCTCTCTTTGTTGCTCAGCTGAGCTTTTGAAACTTCTGAACCGGTTTTACAAGCGCAAAGAGATACAGGATCTGTCAGCACACCACGGCCTGGACGGTCAGAACCTCAACTACCTCCTCATGTTTAGGTCACATGACTCTATAATAACTCGGTTCTAAAGTCAGATCTCCAATGCCTGTGTGTGTTTGTAGCTCGTCTGTTCCATCGGGCCTTTGTCAGCTTCAGGAAGTTTGTTCTGGAAGTCAAATCACTCCCTGCCGATCTGCACATCATCCTCAACGACATCTGCTGTGGAGCAGGTTTGTTAGTTTTTGCAACATGTTCAAGATGCTCTTTGTGTCTACGGCTCCTCCTCCTCTGTTTACATTCATTCTGTTGCTCTTCAGGTCATATAGATGACCTCTATCCATACTTCATGCGTCATGCCAAGCAGATCTTCCCCATGCTTGACTGTATGGATGACCTGAGGAAGATTTCAGACCTCAGAGTCCCTGCCACCTGGTGAGTGTTGTGGCACAAACTGGATCCATCTCATGTGACTGCTTTGGTTGTCTGTACCTGCCTGTGTGTAATGGTGTGTGCGTGTGTGTTTGCGTGTGTGTACACCAGGTACCCTGATGCTCGGGCCATCCAGAGGAAGGTGATCTTCCACGCCGGCCCCACTAACAGTGGGAAAACCCATCATGCCATCCAGCGCTACCTGGCTGCCAAGTCTGGGGTCTACTGTGGCCCCCTCAAGCTGCTGGCCCACGAGATCTTTGAAAGGAGCAACGAGGCTGTACGTGTTTGTCTCTTCTGTCTCTATTGTCCTCCATGTGTGTCTCTCATTTGCTCAATGTCCTTATTGTGTGTGTTCCCAGCACGTGCCATGCGACTTAGTAACGGGGGAGGAGAGGAATATTGTGGACTCAGAGGGTCGACCTGCCAATCACGTGGCCTGTACCATCGAGATGTGCAGTGTCACCACTCCTTGTAAGTAAATGTTACACACACACACAAACACAACACACATCAAAGTCTCATGATCATGATCCCATTCACTGATCACTGGTTTCCTGTACCCGGCTTTGTGTAGATGAGGTGGCTGTTATAGATGAAATTCAGATGATCAAAGATCCTAGCAGAGGCTGGGCCTGGACCAGAGCACTGCTGGGTAACACACACACACACACACACACACACACACCCTGATGAGCTCTTACACTCATTAAGTTTTTCTTCACACTCATGATTGTTGTCACCTGCGTGTTGCTCCTGTCCGTATGTTTCTGCAGGCGTCTGTGCAGAGGAGATCCATGTGTGTGGGGAGGCTGCAGCTGTAGACTTTGTCAGAGAGCTGATGTTCACCACAGGCGAGGAGGTGGAGGTAAAAATGCAGCTGGAAATCCATCAAGAAGAGACGATGGCGGTTGTTGTTGTTGTCCGTTTAAAGAGCCGCTCTCTCCCCTGTCTCTCCCTCCGTCCTCCCTCCGCCCTCGGCAGGTCAACACCTACACACGTCTTACTCCGCTCTCCATTTTGGACTCTGCCTTGGAGTCCTTGGACAACCTGAGGCCTGGCGACTGTATCGTCTGCTTCAGTAAAAATGAAATCTATGCCATAAGCAGACAGATTGAGGCCAGAGGGCAGCAGTGTGCCGTCATTTATGGGAGCCTTCCCCCAGGTGAGTGTGTGAAGTACTGTGATGACCTCTGACCTAGGTTTCTGTGAATCTGTGGTCATCTCTAGCAATCTGTGTGTTAAGTATTCACAGTTTTGCCAATTCTATAAGATTATGGGTTTGCATTTTGGCACATGTACAGTTTTCATCATTCCAAAAGACTTCAATTTTATTTACTGTAACGGTTGATTATAGAGAACCAGAAAGGCGGTGATTCTGCAGTATTCAAGCTGGGTGTTTCTGTGGGTTACAGGCACTAAGCTGTCCCAGGCCAAGAAGTTCAATGACCCCGATGACCCCTGTAAGATCCTGGTCGCCACAGATGCTATTGGCATGGGCCTTAACCTGTACGTACAAGAAGGAATCCTGTATTATTTGGACCTCTGTGTGTTGCATATTGTTTCAGAACCTGTCTTTATCAGCATGGTTATGGTTATGTATCGCTGTTCTACTACACCGCAGATTCGTACCAAAACCCTATTTGAGCCCTATTGTCACCTGCTTCCTTCGGCTTGACTCCCACAGTTGAAGCAATTCGTCTCTAATTTATCAACTTGAAACCAAAGCGTGCTGCCCGCTGCTGGGCCTCGTTTGCATTGCAGTACACTCATTCATCCGGTGTCAAGAGGTCTAATTACGAAAAAGTGAAAACAGCTTTAATATGTTATGTAAGACCCATAAAAGTCATGGAATTTGAAAGAGCTTGTGGTATGGAGTTAATTTGCCTCCGCTCTACTTTATTTTCCAAAATATAATCTGAACTTGCCAAACCGAATGCAAAAAATTTTGTGAAAAAAAAGTTTGAAATGACAGCTGTTTATGTGCGTAACACAAAGACCACAAGATGAGCAACAGATCGACCAGAAACAGGAAAACTGTAAGGCACACGTGCCTGATGGCTTCAGAATAGAATTTAATAAAAAAACTTACACTTTGAAATGACAAGAGATGTGTTAAGAAGTCTAGGTGTGGCTATCCCCAGAAGCTGCATAAGCACAATGAGTGTAAGCATTTCGTTGAGCAATGGCGAGTTCTACCTTCACACATACACGTTCTCCAGCTGTACCCTTGACCTCTAACCCCTGAATCCCTGCGTTTATCTTTCGGAAAGAAATGTGGCTTGTTTTTCCACTTTTGTTATGTTCTCCAACATGTTCTCACAGTAGTGTACGTGTGTCAACTGTGACATCATTCATATGACATGACCTGAATGTCATCATTAACTCCTTCATGGTGTCCAGGGCTGCTAGGGTGCTTCCATCCATGATGTCATTAACAACTGTGACATGCTTGTGTGGTCCCATTCACATCTCTCACCACTATTATTTGTTGATGCAGAAAAATACCAGAAAAATTTGGAATGAATATTTTTTTTAATGAAATGTAAAGAACCCTATGTAACCCTGCTCTCCTATTATAGTGTGGAGGTGATTTGTTTTGAATTTTACTAACTATTTTAGATCAGATTAGCATTTTTACACACATTGAATTGAAGTTTCATCAATGTGTGGGAGCCCTGCTTAGTCTTATTTATTATTTACATATTTAAAGGTGTCGCTTTCTATCTTTTCATCTCTCTCCAGGAGTATCAAACGTATTATCTTCAACGGTCTGGTAAAGCCCTACGTAAATGAGAAAGGAGAGAAACAGATGGAAACTCTCAGCACGTCTCAGGCTCTGCAGATATCTGGCCGTGCAGGGAGGTCGGTCTCACCTTTAGTCATACACACACGGTGCTACTCAGCCCTATTCTCTCACTCTCTCGTTTCTCAATCTCATCTCTCCGTCGCCCCCCGCAGGTTCTCCTCCAAATTTAAAGAGGGAGAAGTCACAACCATGCACAAAGATGATCTGCCTGTGCTGAAAGAAATACTTAGCCAAACAGTGGAACCCATAGAGGTGAGACACACACACACACACACCAGCAGAACACATCGAGTTCAGAATGTGCCAGCGCGCGCGCACACACACACACACACACACACACACACACACACACACACACACACACACACACACACACACACACACACACACACACACACACACACACACACACACACACACACCTTGTAAATAGTGTTTCTGATGTTCTCCTCCTCCGTCTCAGACTGCAGGTCTACATCCTACAGCAGAGCAGATCGAGATGTTCGCCTATCACCTACCTGAAGCTACACTGTCCAATCTGGTGGTGAGTGTCCGTCCGTCCGTCTGTCCGTCCACACTCTCACCTTTTTACTGGGACAGAATTACAACCAGAGCCCCAAAATGAGTTGGGAATGCGTTGGTTCTCATAAAATGTCATCCTCCTAGGTCAGAAGCTGCACTGTGTGTGTGTGTGTGTGTGTGTGTGTGTGTGTGTGTGTGTGTGTGTGTGTGTGTGTGTGTGTGTGTGTGTGTGTGTGTGTGTGTGTGTGTGTGTGTGTGTGTGTGTGTGTGTGTGTGTGTGTGTGTGTGTGTGTGTGTGTGTGTGTGTGTGTGTGTGTGTGTGTGTGTGTGTGCGTGTGTGTGCGCACACCGTGCTCACACTGTGCTTCTGTTTGTGCACTTGTGACCTCTGACCTCTCTCACTCAGGAGGTGTGTTTTTCCCTACACATCTGTTTCTGAATGCGTGTCTTTGATTACTGCACCATCCTCTGTGTTTTTGTGGACACCAAAGCTGACAAAACTCCAACAGGCTGGATTTTAATGTGTTACAGCCACAGAAGTTGTTGTGGTAATCGTCTGAAGTTCGCCTCCAAAATATCTAGTTGATTAATCTGGTCCTGTCTCTGTCTCTCAGGACATATTTGTCAGTCTCTCTCAGGTGGACGGCCTCTATTTCGTCTGCAACATTGACGACTTCAAGTTTCTGGCTGACATGATTCAGCACATCCCACTCAACCTGCGGTCCCGCTACGTGTTCTGCACCGCCCCCATCAACAAGAAGCAGGCTTTCGTGTGCACGTCTTTCCTTAAGGTGAGGACGAGGGGGAGGATGCATGAGACAAAGGGGGGAAAAGGAGAGCGACAGGGAAAGGAAGGATGTATCGATCAGGGATAACGCTGAGGAGTGAGCAGGTTTATTGGGGTCAGGCTGGGTCTAAGTGCTGTTGCTGCGCGTAGGTTCAGTTTTGCATCATGCTGACAAAACAAGTCGCCAGGTTTAGTCAGGTTTATGTGCTTCCTCGGCTCTGCATACTGGCCTGATGACCGACGCTCTCTTTTCTCCTCCAGTTTGCCCGTCAGTTCAGTCGAGATGAACCCCTGACCTTTGACTGGGTGCGTCGCCTTGTCAACTGGCCCCCGGTTGCACCCCAAAACATAAAGGACCTGGTTCACTTGGAGGCAGTCCATGATGTTTTGGACCTGTACCTCTGGCTCAGGTAATGTTCCTCTGACTGTCATCTCAATGGGTTATTATGGCTTAGTTGAATAGAATCAAGGCCCATTATTATGTTCTTGCGTCTTCCTCCTCCCTCTTCCTGCACTATGCCAGCTGCTCAGCACAACCCTCACTGTCTTTATTGTCTTTGTCTGCCTCTCTCCGTAGCTACCGTTTCATGGACATGTTCCCAGACACCACACAGGTGCGAGAGATCCAGCGGGAGCTTGATGACATCATCCAACAAGGTGTCCGAAACATCACGCGTCTCATCAGAGCCGCAGACTTAAACACCGCCGGCCCACTACAGACCCAAAAGAGCGGGCCGAATGTAAAAGCGCCGCGAATCAACAACGCTGGTTATGTTGCCAGAGGTCAAAGAGCACCGCCGCGACAGATGATGGACAGCTCTCTGTCCAGTCGCCTGTTGAGGGACGGCCTGCTGACCCATGATTTGCTCCAGCAGTTGCAAAAGGAGTGGTCAGAGGGAGGCAGAGCAGAACCTCAGCAGGAGCAGGAGCTCACATCTGATACAGAAGGCAGCAAGAATGACATCAAAGGGAAAAGGAAAAAAAAGAAGAAATGAAAGTTGGTTGCCCACTGCCCTTCCCATGTAGACTTGTAGGTTTCTCCACATCAAAAGGATTTCAAGAAGCTTTCAAGCTGTACCAACAGAAATGTGATCTGCTCATGAAGTGACTCTAGTGACGGTTGTTCATCTTACCTTCCTCTGAACTACAGGCTGCATCCCGTCGCCTTTCTGAACGATTGAGCGCTCAGAGCGACGGCGTACTCTTCCTCACCTCCGTGAACACTAACCCGCTCCAGCGTTCCCTTGCAATCCTCAAAACCAAATGGATGCTTTGGATGTTTTATTCACAGCAGAAACATTTGGTTGAAATAAACAAAACAAACCTTAATGTTCACAGTTACATACAGGAAGTGAATGGACCCAGGGTCAAAGGTCACCTTCACGTCCTGCCTGAGCTACTACAGCAGAGACTCCATAATTGCTGTTTCAGAATCATTGTGGTCCTGTTCATTAAGCAGGACGTCTTAACAGCTCAGCTCAGCACAGCCGTATCCGTGTCCATACAGATGTCAGATTTTTACTTGTTTCTGTTTGCACATTAAGGAAGATGAAGTGTAAATAAAAGGGAGATTAATTGTTATTGTTTAACTTTTGGTGATTTTGTGATCAATACAGGAGCTTAATGGGATACTGAGAGGGTAAACAAACTCATGCTGCCATAAAAGCTGCCTCATATTTCCTCTGCCCAGTCGTCTGAATGTGACATCACTGTTGTTTCGTTGGATGACACCACTATTGACTATTTAAGTAGCTTTAGAAACTGACACTGTTTTAAACATCGGAAGCAACACTGTTTTTTAATCGTACATTTGACTTAGTAAATGCCGAAGAGGGAGCAAGAAGAGCCATTAGAAGGGCAACAAGGCTAGCATGTAGATTAGCTCATTACTTTCCAGCGACACAATAACATGTCACTAAAACAGGATAAACACCTAAACAGCGCAGGCATTTATCCTCATAAGAGAGGAGCAGTAGTGTCACCTGTGAAACTATATAACTTCATCCAAGACAAAGAGTTTGAGTTATTGAGACACATGAGGCTTTTGTAGGCCACTGAAGAAGACGCGTGAGCTTAAACTACAAAAGAGGATGGGAATGGGCAGTAAAACACAACATGAGACGGAAATGAAGTGAAGAAAGGGGTGTGGCTTGTTAATCATTGAGTGTCTGTCTGCAGGACTGCAGACTCAGCCAGTGAGAGCAAAACAACACACTGACACTGTTTGAAAGGACGCTTTTACACAGAGAGAAGAAGGGGAACTCTGCATCAAAGGGAGTGAACTGGCTATTAGTCGAAATGTTGGCTGTTCATCTTGTGTCCTACTTATTCTCCAAACTCCATGAAGACCCCACTAAGAAGGTAAACTGCCAATATTTTCAATTTTGTTACCATCGTCTTCATTATAGTAACTATTATTGCAGTCTGTTAATCAGTACCTTAATCTTAACAAATGGAATTACTGCATGAATGGATGATGTGTGTTATCTGACAACAAACCTGACAAACACAAAGTCAGTTATGGGTCTAAATTGAGAGTTATAGCAGTTGCTTTGAACTCATCTTGCTTTTGCTGACTTTGTTGAAATGTGAAATGCAAATCCAGGTAGATAGACAGAAAAACATGATCAAACAGAATTGTGTTTTTGTAATAACATATCCTAGACTACAATGATCATGTGTGAACATTTGCAACAGAAATATGAGAGAAGAACACACTTCCATTGAATTTCCATTATTTGTATCCAGAATTTGACCCATTGAGAGCGATTAGATTTGCTCAGAGTAAACTGATAAGCCAGTCAGACTGTTCAGGTGCGGGGATCAATACTCACTGCGTCAGTTTGTGTGTCATCTTTTCTGAGGAATGATTAACTTCCATGAGTCCTCTCAGTGAGAGCAGGATCAACACACACACACACACACACACACACATACAGAGTGAGCCAGACTAGAGGGACCTTGACCTCTCAATGTGTTACTGCACTTATGGTTTGGCTGAGTGTGTGAGCGTGAGAAAGGTTTTTGATACATTCAGTACCTGAATCTTCTACCTAAAGGGGAACAGGAGGAGAGGAGATAAATCATTCTGGTTCATGGCTTCTGTGTTTGCTCTGTCCCCCACTTCATGTGTGTTTTTGTCAGGTGGACAGGTTTCTGTTTGCCATGCATCTCCAAGACAACCAGCTAGAGGACATTTCATCTCTTTTCCTAGCTGAGATGAAGAAAGGGCTTTCAGCAGACAGCAACGTCGCAGCAACGGTGAAGATGTTGCCGACACATGTCCGCTCCACACCTGATGGATCAGGTCACTAACATCATGTTTTTCAAACTGCTGTGTTCTGTTTTGTCTCATACGCATTTCACTCGTTCTCAGAAAACAAACCAACGTCAGAGTTGTGAGGAGAGATTTGATGTTTCCGTTTCTCCTCTAGAGAAAGGACAATTCCTGGCGTTGGATCTGGGAGGCTCCACCTTTAAGGTGCTCCGAGTTAACATGAGAGAGGACAGAGGGGTGGAGATGGAGGAGCAGATCTATCCGGTACCAGCGGAGCTCCTCAGTGGGAGTGGGGCAGAGGTGAGGGGTGGGAAAGAGGAGGTTGGGAGGTCAATGCTGAATGGTGAATCTCCTTCTTGTCCATCTACAGCTCCTTCTCTCTCTCTCCCTCTCTCTCTCTTTCTCTCTCTCTCTCTGTAGCTTTTTGACCATGTAGCCAAGAATCTAAAGAACTTCCTGCTTCAGAAAAACATCAGTTTGGAGGAGAAGCATCCTCTGGGCTTTACTTTGTCCTTCCCTTGTGAGACGAAGGCCTTGAACCAGGTAGCAGCCCTGTCCTCAACATGTGTGAAGTGCACAGCTCTACATATGCGCACTGTTAGACTGTGCTAGATGAAGCATATCTCTCCTCTCCTCTTTAGGGATTATTAGTAAACTGGAGCAAAAACTACAGAGCTCGAGGCCTCCCGGGGAAAGACATGGTCCAGGCGCTCAGACAGGCTATTGACAGGACTGGGGTAGGACATCAAAACTTTCTGATTCTGTATAAATCACCCATGACGTTGTTGACAATGTCTTCGATGTTACTCACTACTGCTTATACTGATTCAATCCATCAACCCCGTCATATCTGCTTTCACATGCGTGGTTCATCAGTGTGTGTGTAACTCAACATGCAGGGTATGGACATAGACGTGTTGGCCCTGGTTAATGACACTGTCGCCACCATGATGACCTGTGGCCTTGATGATCAGTCTTGTGAAGTTGGACTCATCATTGGTAAGTAAATGTTCGAGCCCATGTTTGAGTCAAAACAATACATTTTGCTCAAAAGCTTGAGTGCAGCTGCGTATTTAGTTGAATTGCAGCGCCCTCTAGTGGTTCACAGTCTGTATGTTTAACCTTTGAACAGCTTGGAGAGGAGGCAGTTGCACTTCTGTATGGCTCAGAAAGGTATTCAGGATTATGATTTAGCTTGATTTAGCTTAATTTAACATTCAAAGTTATACTGTATGTTTGTGTGTTCAGGTAATGGTACCAATGCTTGCTACATGGAGGAGCTGCATCACATTGACAATGTGGAGGGAGACGAGGGAAGGATGTGTGTCAACACCGAGTGGGGAGCTTTTGGAGATGACGGGGCACTGAATGATGTCATCACAGAGTTTGACAGGGACATCGATTCTGCGTCCTGCAACCCTGGAAAACAACTGTAAAGGAAAAACAAAAGCTAATTTCACACGTGATGTAATCTGACTTAAAGGTGTCTAATGTAACATCTGCCACCGCTTTGTTGCAGCTTTGAGAAGATGATCAGTGGACTGTATCTGGGTGAGCTGGTGAGGTTAGTTGTGTTAAAGATGGCCAAGAAAGGACTCCTGTTTGGTGGACACGTGTCTGAGGCCCTGAGGACCAAAGGGAAGATCACCACCACACATGTAGCAGCCATGGAGAGGTCAGTTACGTGTGTGACTCTTTGTGGAACGCACTCTCTGTCTACAAACAGTGTGAACCTGTCTGTCTCTCCCCTCACAGTCAAGACGGTCTGAGGAACACCAGAGACATTCTCAACGGCCTCTATCTGTCCCCATCGCAAGACGACTGCATTGCTGTCCAACACGTCAGCACCATAGTCTCCTTCAGGTCCTCAAATCTAGTGGCTGCTGGGCTGGCTGCCATCTTGAGGAAAATAAGAGAAAACAGGAAGCTGGAGACTTTGAAGATAGCTCTTGGCATTGATGGAAGTGTGTACAAGACACACCCACGGTAGGTTACTATGGAAACATCAAACCCACGTTCCTTCAAGATGGATCGTGATGCGATAACCTGAGGCTGCTTGTGTTTCAGCTACGCTAAACGTCTTCAAAAGGTCCTACACAGACTGGTTCCTGAGTGCCACATCCGATTCATCCTGTCGCAGGGTGGCAGCAGCAAGGGGGCTGCCATAGTAACAGCAGTTGCCCAGCGACTGGCATTGTGGAGGAAACAGGTGTGTGTTTGTGTGTGTGTGTGTGTGTGTGTGTGTGTGTGTGTGTGTGTGTGTGTGTGTGTCAATATGTGTGCACACAAGTTATGCTCTTTTTTCAGATTACAGTCACAGCTTTTTATTTTGATTCCAGGTGGATGAGATACTGTCGCCATTGACCCTGAGTCAGGAGCAGCTCCGATTGGTCAAAGCCCGGATGAGGGCAGGGTTAGATGCAGGTCTGAGGAGAAATGGCCTCTCCTCAGTAAAGATGCTGCCCACATATGTGTGCCGCACACCTGACGGCACAGGTCAGCGTGATGACTGATGTCTCTTCCAACAACTTGTCTACTTCCAACTGATTTGAGCTCAATTCAATCATCAAAGTGAAACAAACTTTGTGTTTTTCAAGAGCGTGGAAACTACTTAGTCCTGGATCTGGGTGGGACCAACTTCAGGGTTTTGCTGGCGAAGATTCGCAACGGTATGCAACAAAGTGTCCGACTCTACAATAAGATCTACACTGTGCCACAGGAGGTAATGCAAGGAGCAGGAGAGGAGGTAGGTCACCTCTAGATCATTAGATATTTACATTGAGAGAAAGACGAGCAGATTGCACCCAACAACCCCGTAAACCCTAAAGTGGGGTAACTTACATGCCAAAAGTAACATTCCTCCACTTTCCTCCAAACTTAAGAGAAAACCATTGCGATAAACAAATTACGCACATTTCAGTAGTGGGAGATGAAGACATGTGATGATATGATGTCACAGTTGTTAAGACTAAACCTGGATACGCAGCAACATTGATTCCACCACAATTCTGGTAAAAAAGACGGAACTCAAACTGTTTAACATTTGTCTGACAAAAGCTGTATTAAAATGGTTGAAAATAGAGTAAAACAAATGTATTTCTCTGTAAATTCGCCATATTTTAAATAGCAATTTATGAATTATTCAATCTTATTGAGCGTCCCTGTAGGAGGCGACACATTGCTGCTTTGGTCATGATCAAACCTCAGCCTGCTCCTTCTCTTGAATTCAATTGCAGTAACAGCCTTTTGCCACAGGGTAGCGCTCTTATACTGCATGTACACACACTGTAGGACTTTGGTAAAATGAAGAAGCTCAACTACCATAATCTGTTGTTTTCAATACTTTGGACTAAATATGAGTCGATCACTGGTAGAGGTCGGTTCCTCAGGGATGTTTGACATTGTGCACTACTCAAATCCAAACATGGCTGCTCCACGCTGCATTCCTCTCATTATAACAAGGACGTTATGAGTAGGGACACTTTGTTTCTCACATTTTAGAAAATGGAGTGTCAACATCCTCCCTACTCAGATGTCTGTCTGATCATTATCAGCATTCATGACTTTTATTGCTGGAGATTATCACCTCGGAGCTTAAGCAGATCAGAGTTATAGCCTGACGAAACCTGTCTGTCATAGCTCAGGTATTCCAAAACATATGACTACTGTTATTTTTATGATTGTAGGCACTTTTCTTATGAAATGTTTGATATTGTTGCATCTTTAAGAGGAAACAGAGACCATACTCAGCATTGAAACACACAGGCCCATATGGACATGTATCATTTTTTGAAAGGCCCTGTTCACCTTTCTCTCTCTGCCTCTAGTTGTTTGATCACATCGTGCACTGTATTAGTGACTTCCTGGATTACATGGGAATGAAGAAGGCTCGTCTCCCTGTTGGCCTCACCTTTTCCTTCCCCTGTGAGCAGACTGCCATTGACACGGTATGAATGGGTATCGGACTGCCTTTGCTGTGCGGTAATGACCATAGAATAGAATAGTTGCCTTGGTTCCTTTCTCACCACATTCACAGTGTACCATACATCCTTGTTCTCCTTCATCTTTTTTTCTCTTCCTCTCCAAAATATTTCTTAACATCCTCCTGCAGGGCATCCTGGTGAGCTGGACCAAAGGCTTCAAGGCCACAGACTGTGAAGGAAAGGATGTAGTTGATATGCTGAAGGAGGCTGTCAAGAGACGCAGTGTGAGTCAGAGTCACAGACTGATGGTCTACAGTCAGACTATAACACAACAGAGGTTCAGGTTTGAACTCAGCTCATGTGGTCGTCACATACAGCTGCACATTCACACAGTTTATTCAGTGATCCTGCTAGATTAGACCATTTTATGCTGGAGTAAGTGGAGTAGAATTTGCATCTTAAAGGTGGGAGTTATCCCACCCCAACAGCTGCATTATTAATGTGAGATTGCACACCCACACCATCATGAGAAGAAATCTGGCCAACTAAAGTAAGTGCACAGCTGTGTGGGGGCTCCATAGCGGCACAGGGGCTTAATGATATTACACAGAGGGAGGCAGAGGGACCTGTGTTGTGGGCATTGTATGTGATATTGGGCTATACATATAAACTTTGTGTGTGTGTGTGTGTGTGTGTGTGTGTGCGTGTGCGTGTGCGTGTGCGTGTGTGTGTGTGTGTGTGTGTGTGTGTGTGTGTGCCTAAAGGAGTTTGATCTGGACACGGTTGCAATAATCAATGACACAGCTGGGACCATGATGGGATGTGCTTATGAAGACCCCCAGTGTGAAATTGGACTGATAGCTGGTATGTATTTACTGTTATAATGGGTTTTTTTGGACCTTTAGAGTAAGTTTATTTTTGCCTTTCCCATTTTTTAGTATATCCTCTTTTGCAAATGAAGACCAACACGCAGGTTTCATTATGTGGTCGGACTTCCAGATGTCAGCCATGTCATTGTGTCCCACAGGTACTGGCACTAACGTTTGTTACATGGAAGACCTGAAGAATATAGAGAAAATTGAATTCTGGGAAGAGCGAATGGAGACGCAGAGGGTGAGAGTAGAGACAGTGTTTGTGGTGATAAGGATGAATTTGAATCTTCATAAATAACAGGCAACTCAATGTTTCCCGTTCCCGGCAGAATGGCTGGACAGAAGGAAGAGGAGGGGCCGTGAAGATGTGCATCAACACAGAGTGGGGTGGTCTAGGCGATGACGGCTGTTTGGACGACATCATCACATCCTATGATACTGAGGTGGACAGATATTCACTCCACCCTGGAAAACAAAGGTTAGAAACACTCGCAGAATGTGTGTGTGTGTGTGTGTGTGTGTGTGTGTGTGTGTGTGTGTGTGTGTGTGTGTGTGTGTGTGTGTGTGTGTGTGTGTGTGTGTGTGTGTGTGTGTGTGTGTGTGTGTGTGTGTGTGTGGACCCTGTCATGGTTCCTGTACACACTGTGAAGTTAAGTATCTCCTTCACTCTCTCTCTGGTGTGTGTGTGTGTGTCTGTAGGTTCGAAAAGCTGACCAGTGGGATGTATTTAGGAGAGATCGTCCGTCGGGTGCTGTTAGATTTAACGAGAAGAGGTTTGCTGTTCAGAGGACAAGTCACTGACGCTTTAAACACACCTGGAATATTCCAAACCAAATACTTGTCCCAAATAGAGAGGTAGGAGAAACACGCACATGCGCACACACACACGGCACTCATGGCCTTTGTGGCTGTATGTTAACCACATACTGTAACTCTCCTGTCTCCCTCTAGTGACCGGATCACTCTACTGCAGGTGCGATCCATTCTGAAGCATCTGGGTCTGGACAGCACCATCGACGACAGCATTGTTGTCAAAGAGGTAGAAGATCAACAAGTTATTAGCTGCTGTAAAACTTGTAAAACTGGGCATATAGTCTGTATTCCGACGTGTTTAAGTTCCCTTGAGTTCTTGAACACATGGTGGTGGTGTTTTTCTCAATTCATACATATTAGACCAATTGGTGAACTATGGGCATTTAGATCATGACATCATTTCTCAAGTCTACCAAATGGTGTCATTAAAATTAGACACAGTTGTGCAAACACGTGACCATATTCATGTAGCTTTACATTTTAACGGACAAGATTATGGACTATATAGACTTATGGACTATAAGGAATAAAAGAGGGGAAATCTTACTAGTCCTTTAGTGGCCCTAGTAGTAAGTGAATACAATAAGTGAAACCAAAATGGTGGGATTGTTTTAACTGATTGCAGCTAATAGGATGTAACCTTAATCAATGGATTTGCTCTGCTTTGTTAAAATATAATGACTTATCACGAGAGATACTGCCAGAATGTAAAAGTGCAACAACCCCTAAACATAATCACATTGCATTTCAAGTTGAACTAGATTAAAGGTCAGCTAGAGGTAACTGTGATATGTTGTTACTTTCTCCCTACACATTTGTGATTCTGTCTGACTCTTATCTGTCGTGAAGAAACAGACGATTAAACTGTGCAGTGCTGATAAGTGTTTTCATTGTTGTGCAGGTATGTGGGTTGGTGTCACGTCGTGCAGGTCAGCTGTGTGGCGCAGGAATGGCGGCGGTGGTCGATAAGATCAGAGAGAACCGTGGGCTGGACCAACTGAATGTCACTGTAGGGGTGGACGGGACGCTCAACAAATTACATCCACAGTGAGTTCAGATATAGACTCAGTTTGTGATAATACTTGCTTTAGCTTATTCATCCTTCTTTTTCCAAAACAATACCAAAAACGTTATTGTTTCTTTTCTTTTTTGCTGCTGCCATTGTAGTTTTTCACGAATCCTCCAAGAGACAGCCAGGGTCTTGGCTCCTCAGTGTCACGCAGTCTTCCGACCATCAGAGGATGGCAGCGGGAAAGGTGCCGCCCTCATCACTGCAGTGACCAAACAGATGTATTTGTAACTGTCCAGCAGTTTTTACAGAGGCCAGTTTTGTATTTTTTCCCTTCGCACGGCAGTCCCTGTCACCGCAAACTCCAAGGCTGACCTGCAGGAATGTGACACAGCCCACGTGTATCCTCTGATACACACACAGAGACACAAGCTGCTTCTTTTCACCTGTCACTAACGCTGCCAAATGTGTCAAGTTGAGCGGCTGGTCAAGCCAAAAGCACTACAGTATTCAGTATATTCTGCAACAAAGAATGTTATTACAATATACAGAGATTAGTATGCAAATTACAGCTAATAATAATAAGTGTTTTATCAGAGATGGACTACACACTTCAGAATTTCAGTGTGGATCCATAAATGTCCCTGCAATGAAAATTTGGTTCTTGACACATGATTTGAAAACCCAACATGTGTTTCACCCACAGCTGCACGGTCACATGTCACTGTAGGCTTCACACTGATTAGATCCCGGGCCTGATGGCAATGAAGAACTCCTGGATACAGAGAAGAAAGTACTTATGTGTGACCAAGCATAACTGATTTTTAACTATTATGTGACATTCCATTATTGGATACTTGGGACAGTAAACAGAACTTTAAAGTCTCTTCACTTCTGGCCAAACAGTATTAATATACATGTTGTGTTTTTTTTACTATGTTAAACAGTAAAAATTCAACAATGAATGAATGAATAAATATGTGCTCTTCATGTGTTCATTCACATGTTATCATCCTTGCTGTGTTCATTATCCATTTATGATCATTCAATTGTTCTGTTTCTTGAAATTTTTTATTTAAGTATAATTTGCATTGTACATTGAAGTTGCAGCAACAATTTTAAATGATTGTCAACGTGTTTCGAGAATTGACTTTGTTTAGATTATGGAGCGGCAAGGAGGAAAAGTGACTGTTCACGCGTGTGTGTGCGTGTGCATGCCTGTGTGTCAGCAGTATTGATGAAGAGTAAGAGGCGTATTGGAATGTCAATGAGCACATTTTCCGGCAACAGAAACAAGCACATCTCTGTTCTGTGCTTGCGTACTGATGTTCTATCCTTGTGATTGCCTGTCTGTCTCTCCACATGTCTGTCTGCTCATTCTGCCCGTCTCTATCCATCGGGCTGGATCCTTGGCCCTCTGCCTTTGTTTATCTGCACTGCACATACTTCTGCACTGAAATAACAGTACAAGCACAAACATGAACAAACCGCCCCGAAGTTTTCACACAGTTGATGAAGAAGAAGGTGCAAGAGTGGAGCATCCAAGTAATAAAGAATGGAAGGATTACAGGAAGAGAATGGCGGCGTGTTAAAAGGAGTGAGTGGCTAATCTGTTGGGGATTAACATGTTACAGTGCTGCTGTGTCATCTGAGGGCTCCATCACACACACACACAACGAGCAAGAGTAATTCCACACTGTCCTATATCATCAGACCACAGAGGCACCACTGAGAGCTCAATCCACTCACAATTCCTCTTCTTCTCGTGTTCTGTGGCTCTTTTCTTCTTCATCTCCTCTTCATTCCTCTCTACTGCGCCCTTTACCTTTACTCTAACTCCCTTCTTAGAAGGTTTGAATGTATCAGCATTCCTCAGGGAGGAAGGTGTGTGAGTATGCCAAGTCTCTTTGAGGCTCCTTGACTTTATGAGTGTGCCCCATTGTCTCTCTTGTAAAGCAACAATAAGAGCGTTCACACACACAAGCACACACGCACACATACACAGAACTAGAAATGGTCATCACGATTAGCATGAGTTCTACAAAATCAACACTGGGGACGAGGTCAAGCCCAGTTCAGTTTGTCTTCTTTTGTGCTACATTGCTGTACATTGTTGTACTTTTGTAGCAGGATTCACATCTGTTTAGTTTCTTTTTGATGTAGTTTCCAGGAGCGAGAACGTCTGATTTCTTCTTGTTCGTCCTCTCATTTTCTCCGACAGACATGAGCACAAGCTGGACGCTGGAAGCTGATCCTGTGTGTGGAGTGGGCTGTGGAACAGAGAGACACGTTCCTCAGACACATCACTGTGGTGACCACTGTTCAATACCAACACGACCGGATGAATGGGAATCTTTATTGACTCAGGTAATGGAATAACACAGATGTATTCAGACCTACAGATTAGATTAGCAGAACAGATGATCATTACTGTGTGAATAGCATCTAGGAGTTAGGTAGTGAAACATCTTAGTATGTGATTATGGGATCTATGGGATTATCCCCAGCTTGTTTCATAAAATGACGCATCACCCACAGCTGTTTGTTCATCCTTATGTGGTTCACATAAACAGCAGTGCAGTGAGTATATGATGCATTTGAGAAAGTGTTTCTAACAATGTCACTCATAGCAAACACAAAAAGTACTGTTTAAGCATAACATTAGCAGATTAGCACCCAACAGAGACAGCACACACTGATAATCACCAGTTAGTGGAGTACATTCACTTTGCTCTTCGTCTTACCACACAGTTCTTGGCTAAGATGTGGTCTGTTACCCAAACAAACTACAAACGGTCTTGATAAGGATCAAAGTATCACAGTAGCTACTATCACAACCCAGAGATGATAACATTTAAAGGAGAAACAGCGTTAGGATTTTTACGTTAGTCCCTCAAAATCACAGATGCAATAGCACAAGCCTCCATAAAACCACAATTTACTGTCGGCAGCTTTAGTTTACGTGATAAGTACGAGAAATGCGAACAGGTTTAAACAAGTCGACAGGGAGGATGTTGAATTATATAACTACCTCGATTATTTGCCAGTACTGTGAATAATGCAAAGTTGCTCTTCGTGGACAGAATTAATAGGATTGCTCGGTTCTCCAAATATACATGAGCCGCGTTCAATCAGAGTATGAAGAGGGTTTTAGTGTAATCTTGCGTTGCGATGATGTGAAGATGAAGGAAGGAAGGAATCTCCGCTGACACTGTCTTTGCTTGTACAATAAGGTTTTATTATACAAAGTACAGCATCATAACAAGCACCATGGAACGCTTGTGAGAGACTCTGCAGCCGGAATGAGTCGCTCTCGAACTCTGACTTACTGACATATTTATACAGTTGATTCTCACTCAGAAAAGACCTGTTCAAAAATTCGAAATTTGCGCTCGCGATCTGTCGGTCTGGCGGGGTGATTATAATACAGTATAACACAGTATATTTATTTGTATGACGTCATCGAAAGAGTGTCTCGCTGGCCGGATCAAACGGCCACACCTGTGTAAAACAATGTCAGGTCAGAACTGTCTGCGAGCAATATGCCGTCATCGAAAGAGCCATATATGGCCCGCCAGCCATAGATTCCCGACCTGTACTCCCGATTTCTAATAGCTCACGAAGATTCAAAAATATAATTTGAGATTTGAGTTGTAGAGTGAAGGGGCAGTGAGCTGGTCAAGAAACATGAATCAACTCATTCCACAGTCTTGGCTGTCAGACTCTACCTGATGAACCCATGGAACTGCAGATGTCACATTGCATCACTATTCACCTTACCTTTTTCAATTGCAATTTGCGTTTCCGTGGCCTTTTATCTAACAAAAGTTCATCCACCTCCAGCACTTTTTTGGAGATTGTTTTTCAAAAATAGTTTGGTCATAATTTGCATTGAATGGAAACATTCAAGTTGGATGAGTTGGATGGAAACAGCAACTGACACACATAAACGTTACTATACCATTGTCCTAATTATTGGCTACACCTGTGACTTTCCTGCTGTGACAAGTGAAAACATGTCCGAGATCTATTTATGCATTCAAGAGTTCTGAATTGAGGCTCTAGTTTGGCACTATGAAGGCTTCACCTAACTGGTTTAGATTTATAATTTGCAATTTGGGTACTTCAGGGGCTGAAGTAGGTTATATAAGTTTGTTACTCATCTTTTAAATACAAATTATATTAGACAAGTTATTCATTATGTTTGTGCCTTCGCAAAGTGAAGACGGAGGTCAGGGACACCAACATCCAGTGAAGTAGAGTGAAGCTGTGTGGCTCGATGTGGCCGCTGCCTTTTAAATGAGCTGTTAAAGTGATGTTGGCTGGAGAGCTGCATGGTGTATTCACTGAGGCCCTTGTTGTCCCCCAGAGAAGCCGGACAACAGACAGCTGTTGTTGTAGTGGTGATGTAACGTCTGTTTGAGAGGACCGGTGAGACATTGGGTGAGTGAGTCAAAATTAAACGTGTCATAATCATAGCTAAACCAATCTTGTGGATTCCCAAAGAGAACTGTGTTATGCTGTAATGAGGGTGAAACCTTGTGAAATCAACATTTTCTCAGCTACTTCCCTTGATGATGCAACATTGTTCACAGAACTGATGTGAGGGAACCAGGAAGTTAGTGTAGGAGGGCAATACATAACATAAAGTAGAGAAGCCTTCGGCGGCTCTTACACATTGTTCTGTGGAGGGAGCCAGGTCAGATTCATTAGGTCACAAGGTCTAACTCCAGGTTAGTCTTGGGATTCCCTCTTCTTTTGGTGCCTGCCTGATAGAAAGCCTAAAGTAGTTTCCTCTGTTCATCATTCAGTTTATGATTCTTGATGTCAAACTCCCACTATTATAATTGTGACATCATTTATGATGATTTATGATGATGATCATTTCAACTCAACACAAATACACACACACACCACAGAATAAGATCAGATCAAATAAGCTATAAGCCTATAGGAATACAGGGGACTAGACTAGTGAAAGCTAAATAGCAACAAAAATGCTCCCAGTTCAGAGGACATTTCCACGAAAATCATTTCAAAATGAAAGGAGGCATAAATGGGGACTGACAGGTGTAAAGCCAAATGAAGAGAATGACGGAGGAAAAGAGATTGTCGTTGCGAAGGTATGAGCACTCCAACACGTAAGCATTAGTGACTCACTAACGCAATTACTTCAGAATTTCTTCTTAACAGTTTATGTAAAACTTAGATTCCACTTACTGAAGCATCACTCCCGCACCCTCTTCCTCCTCTGTGCGTCCCGCCCTCCCCTCCTCCTCCTCCTCGTCATTGACTACCTCTAACGCCATCACGAAGTTTGCCGGCACCAACAAACCAATCAGAAATGAGTCACGCCAAACTGACCAATCAGAACGCACGTAGTGGGAGGGTCTCTCTCTCTTTCTCTTTCTGTCTCTCGCTTAGGTCTCTCTCTCTCTCATGCTCACTTCTCCGGTAAAACGTGCTGTCTCACTCGTGCATCCTGGCACTGAGAGAGGAAGAGAAGGAGAGGGCGAGCGAGAGAAAGAAAGAGAGAGAACAGTTTGAGCCTCACACACACGCTTCCGCTCTCTATTTTAAACACACCGGACTGTATTTTTTAGCTCTGCAGCGTGTGTCTGTTGGTTTACACAAAGCCTGGACCGTTTTTTTTACTCCTTATTTTGTTTTGTTTTACGCTAGTGGTGTGTGTGTGTGTGTGTTTCTGTCTGTCTGTCTGTCTGTCTGTCTGTATGTGCTGTATGTATGTGTGTGTGAAAAGATATCGCGAGTGTCTTTTAAGTGTCTTAACTGTAAGCGTGTGTGTGTGAGAGAGAAAGAGGACCAGGATGATTGCGGCCCAGCTTGTAGCCTATTACTTCGCTGAACTCAAGGATGACCAGATTAAAAAGGTGAGTGCGGACTGTTTAACTCATCCTTCGTTCTACCTGAAGGTGTCCATTTTGTGTGTGTGTGTGTGTGTGTGTGTGTGTGTGTGTGTGTGTGTGTGTGTGTGTGTGTGTGTGTGTGTTTGGACAGGAGAGGGGTCAAAGTGAGAGTGTAATGTAATACCTGGCTGTGTGTGTGTGGAGATCTTTAGTATTATTATGTTTATTATTATTTACGTTGATGATGAGGGATGTGAGGACAATACATGTTCCTGAAGGGAAGAGTTAAACAGAGATGTGCAGCAGAACCTTTTGAGGTGTGTTTGTACAGTAAGATGTGTAATAACACGTTAGAGGGGATGCGTTTGGTGCCATGATGTAAGTTCGTAGAGGTGTGGCAGACAGGAAGAGAGAGGAAGAAGGAAGTGTGGAAGAAAGGTCAGGAGAGGCGAGGCACAAAAAAGCAGCCGTGTTTTATCATCTCATTGAAATGAGAGGAGAAAGAAGAAGTCACTGACCCGACCATGACAACAATGCGGCAACTCTAGGATATCCAGATTTTGTTCACACACCTTTCTAGTATTGTAGTAATGTTCAGTATATTCAATGGTTGAATACATGTAACCAGAATGAAAATAAATAATAGCTTTTATCCTCTTCACTTAAGTTATAATACATGAGCGAGTATGAGCGAGTTACTTTCAAGGTGAGTGAGAGGAAGTATGAGAGGACTGGCGCTCCATGAATGCCTCTTTCATGAGCGTTCAGTGGAGCAGTCGCCAAAAGTGATACGACCAGTTAGGCTAGAGCTGTGTGTGTGTGAGAGGGCGTGTGTGTGTGCTCATGTTACCCAGATCCTTATAGTCCCCGGTACTTCCTGATATAATGTTCCTCAGAATTATGCCTTCACAACTGCAATTCAATGTCAAAATTGAATGAATGAATATTAATGTTTTTGTTAAACTTGTTCATACAAATGGATGTGATACTTTTTAGGCCTACAACCATCTTCATCATCACATGTTGTTTAAGTTTGTCATCATCCAAAAGGCATTTCGAGACACGTGCTTCAAATATGGGACAGGGTCCCTTTAAGGGCCCTCGCTGATGATGTCACACCATCACCAACCACAGACTCTGCATCAAACACTGGTCTCTCTCTGCTTAAATGGAAAACTTAAAGCATCACACTTCAGTCCTCCTTTTTTCTTTTTCTCTTGCGTTTGCTCTCTCTTTCTCTCTCTCCCTCCCTCCCTCCCTCCTTAGCCCTCCCTCTCCCCTCTTCAGTTGAATTGAACAACCGCTTTTTATCCGAGATGATACACAAAGGTCGTATTGTCATGTGCGTCAAAATTCAAGTGGCTCTTATCAGCACAGATGACCTGGTGTAATACAACACACCTCCCTCCCTCATTACTCCTGCTCCCTCTTCCTCTCTGTAACTCCCTAAAATAGGCCAGCTTTGAATCATGTGACCATAGGTGACAGGAGGAGAAGGCTTACTCACAAATACACACATGCACAGACGTGGCAGGTGTGAAGTCATTGTGTTAATGTTGTAAGTGCAGGTGATCCTCAGATGTCCAAAACACAAAGGCTGTGTGAAGGACAAAGATGACTGTGATTACGTCTTCACTACACGCCGCTTCTGCGCTGTGTCCTTGAATTCCCCCGGAAGCTACACTGCGGGTAATGTTAGCGGGCATCCCAAAGCGCTGTGTGTGTGTGTGTGTGTGTGTGTGTGTGTGTGTGTGTGTGTGTGTGTGTGTGTGTGTGTGTGTGTGTGTGTGTGTGTGTGTGTGTGTGTGTGTGTGTGTGTGTGTGTGTGTGTGTGTGTGTGTGTGTGTGTGTGTGTGTGTGTGTGTGTGTGTGTGTGTGGAATAAGGCAAGTTAGAGGAGAAGGCGGTGCAAAGGACAGTACTTTTCCACATGGAGAGGCTGTGTCTGCACAACAGCGTGTGCGGGTACAGTACATACACAATGGAGTCAGGTTTCACTGCTTGCCCTGAACCACCACGCTGTGACGACAACAGCAGAGCGCATTGTGACAAGGAGGAATGCAAATACAGAGGAGAGGGAGAAGGACGACAAGGGAGAGGGGGAGGAAAGAGGGAGAGAGAGAGAGAGAAGACAGACAGAAAGAATCGTTCCTACAAAACTTAATACCTAACCTAACTTGCCATGGCTGAGGTGTGTTGAAGGGAAAACACAGCCTTCACATGCTCATGTAGACACACACACACACTGTTCCTGTTGTGGGACGTGTTAGGTCTCAGCAGAGGTCATTCAGCTTGATATGGTGAAATGCTAACATGTGGGCAATGTCTGTTTTTAATCCCCCCTTTGTGACCCTAATCAGGTAGTAACGCTTTGTCATTCAAGTGGACTCGCTGAATACCTTCACCTGGAAATGCTCGTCCCATTATTAACCAGACCACTGACGAATGCAGATTGAAGTTTAATGTATCTCAATGCCTAAAGATGCATGATATAAACACATAGTTTGTCTCAGAGCACATTTACGAGCAGTATAAGGTAAACCATGGTAGCACAGGTTCCATCTAAAGTATGATTGATAAGAAGTAGGGAGGAGTTAGAAGTATGAGGAGGCTGTGGTGGCGGAGGTAGAATGACTATAAATAAAAGAGAAGTGTGTATCAAAGGGCAGCTGGACAGGCGGTCTGCATCACTGTGGACGTAGCAGTTGGCACGGGAAGAATTACGAGCTGGCAAGTGGGTGTGAAGTCCTGGTGTCAAACCCCTGTGGAGTGGTTTACATCAGCTGATGGGTAGATGGCATGGTAGCCCCATGACCTGTCTGACCTCATGGAAGCTTCACTTCCTTGTTCTCTTGAGATCAGCAGGTCATCTCTCTGTTTTTAGAAACATCCCTTCCCAGACAGAACGTGGGAATAATCCTGAAGGTTAACTTGACCTTTAGGGATTGGCGACATTAATGTGGAGTAGAAACAGAGCAACATGAGCATCCGGTTGATGTCCTCTCCGTGTCCTCTTGTCAGAGTCGTAATTCACCAACATAGTGTTCCGACTGTGTTCACCAACTCTCCATCATTTTACTGTGCATGTAAGCAGTTTCTCATCACCAGCTGTCATTTGTTTCAATGTAAATATCAGAACTATTACCCAACGACCAGTCAATTGCACATCATAACAACATCAAATCCAACGCAATGAAGTGCATTCCATCCAGACATTGCTTGATTCAATAAATCGGCACCTTTCATGATTAAGAGAGAGAGAGAGTGTGCGTGTGGAAAGGGTGTAATTAAAATAACAGATGCTAAGGGAAGGCAGCCACCAGAAGGTGTGTGTGTGTGTGTGTGTGTGTGTGTGTAGTGGTGGGGGGGTTGGAGTAGCCCAGACTAGCAGTAACCTGTAAGTTATCTTGTGTCTTTTGTCCTCCTCGTTGCTCTACCAACAAACCCAAACTCTGAACAGGACTGGAAGACGGTCCACGATCGTGCGGCAGAACAAAGCTTGTCAAAGTTTGGGCTCCCGTACGACCCAAGTGTGTGTGTTAATGAGTTCTCATCCCTGTGTGAGACTCCACAGTTAGAGGGACCGTAGGGAATGTGACGGCTCACAGATGTACTGCTCAGCTCTCATGTGTACGACCCGCCACACCCTCAGTCACCTTCACAGCCTTTTTGCCTGTCTAACCCAATTGTTAGTTTTCATCAAACCAAGTGTACGCTGATGTGCGGCCGTCATGTGCCAAACACCGGGTTTGTACTTAAACATTAGTACAATTTGCGGTTCTGCCATAAAACACAGCTGCTTTGTAGCCAGCAGATGCAATTTCCTCATTTGCGCTCACACACCTCAACTGACGCCGTCTTAAACCAGTAATCATAGACCGTCATCATACAGGAAACAGTTAATGTGTGACTGCTACAACAGGAAGCAGCAGCATTCCTATCTGACGCCTGCTACAATGAGTCATGCCAGTGAATTATCACACGGGGCAATGATAGGAATCGCAGTACGATCAGCCATTGTGTGTATTCGTGTGTGAACCACTTTGATCTCTTCAGTGTTTAACATAAATCACAGGTCAACGTCATGAAATGAAATAATATGATAATCCAGTTATGTGTATTGGGATGAAAGAGTTCAACCTGCTCACGGTGAATGTGACTAATGAGCATGTGTTTTTAATATTCAGGTCTTGGTGTGTCGAACTCTGAGTCATAGACCAAGCCTGCCGCTCGTCACACAGTGTGATGTAACACTGGGTTTCAAGCAGCCGTGTCTATCATCATGTACCTGAAAGGTCAAGCAGTTGAAGCTGTTGTGTGTCTATGATACTTTACACAAACGGCAATTTGAGCAATACAGGGTTGACCGGTCAGGATATGATGATAACTTATATAAAGCATTGGCTTACCGTGCTTTATCAGTGTGTTTGTGCAATAAATAAGGAGCTGTTCACTAACTCTTATAACTTATGAGAGCACACGTTTGTCTTGATAGCAGATTGGTGTGTTACATTCAGGAGGTGGATTTTTAACAGATTGCTCCAAAGACGTTTTCAACAAACATAAAGTGAAACGTGTTGTGTTATGTTTTACCCCGGTTGTGTGCTGGTCGAAATGTTCCCCAGATTGGTTATTGATGCTCATTTCTAATGTTGTTTTGTTTCATTCCAGATTGATAAGTACCTGTACTCCATGCGCTTCTCTGATGAGACGTTACTGGACATCATGCAGCGGTTCCGCAGGGAGCTGGCCAAGGGGCTGGGGCGGGACACGAACCCTACTGCTACACTGAAGATGCTGCCGACGTTTGTGCATTCCATCCCCGACGGCACAGGTAGGCACATGGGACCTGAATGGCCCACCAAGGACGCTTTCTGTGATCAAACGTGTCAAAACCATTTCACAAATGCTTTTTAGCTTAACAAATAGTAGGAGAACATGTCAGCAAGGGTCCGATTGTACAGTCAGGGACACTTGAACCAATGTCTACATTCATATCAACCATCAGAGAAAATACCATATACATGACAACTTGCATATAAACGTCAGATTGATTTAATCATAAAAACTGTAAAAGAAAAAGAGGACAAAATGTATTCAGTGCAGTGCAGGGCTTTATTTCCTTCCTGATTTTTTTATAGCACACAATCTACCTTAGTTTACCGAAACGATAAAGTCACTGACAAAATAAAGAGGGACTATTTTGTAACAGAAAGAGTGAAAGCTACTTATAAGTTATCCTTTATGTCCTCACACTTTATCACGGTACACTTACACACAAAGTCGCCAGGGCAATTGTGAAACAGCGATTACAGGAAATGGTTCTTTCTTTTCCAGACCAGCCTATCTAAAGGGGGTTAAGCAGGTTATAACATGACTGTCTGCTGCAGCAGGCAGGGTGACAGCCAGGGCAGCTCACACACATATACACTCATATACACTCATATACACTCATATACACTCACGCCAACCATTCTGTCTGACTCCGGCCAGAGAGCCATGAAGGGATCACAGAGTGCAGTTGCATTAGATAGCTAGTGGGACATTGTGTGATAGCTGGTGATGATAAAGGCTTTAGTTGTGTCTGGTGATGGTCCTGATGGAGAAAAGTACATCGTGTTGATATTGTGTTGTCTTCCCTCCAGCCGTCTGACTTGTGTAAATATCGTAGCAATGCAACGTGCTGCCGTGCCATGTAAAATCTTTCTGGGTGAAAGGAACATGATGTGGACTCTTCCCCAACGCTGCATTTAAAAACCAGATCCCTACAGTCTTACTGGGGCCGGATACTCCTTATGCAGTATCACATCCCTCTTTTTTTCTCAGTATCACATCCCTCTTCTCTATAACAACATAATCTGAGCCAATGGACTCAACAAGTGAGCCTTTTGACCCAGAGCACATCCTTTTCGCAGGGGAACAAGAATTACACAATTCCATTTGGGATGAGTTTGGAAGAAGAAGAAATATAGATTTAGTCTTTCTCAATGACATTACTGTCTGCTAGTAAAGGTCGCTGTCTGGATGATAACACTAATGAACTCTGATAATCAAATGAGGAGAACATTGCACTTTATCTCATTAGATTGTCGCTGACCATTCGTCTTCTTCTCTCTTCGTCTTCTTCTGGTTTCTACCTCTAACACAGGAAATGAAAGATCCTCTCTGATAGGTTGTCCTCTCTTTACCATGTTTCGTCGCAACTACAAAGCCCTCAAGAGATTTTGCCCAATAATGAACCCACAAATAAGCTTAAACTCAAACAGGGGGAAGGTTAACCAAACACAAACACACATGATCGTGTGTATAGGTGTACAGTACTGTGAAATAGTGTAGTAGGTTGTTACTCCAGCTAGTTCTTTCATTTCTTTATCTACTGAAGGCTGTACATTTTTAAGAGATAACTGCTTTCCCATTCACACCCCATCATTTTATCTGGCAAAGGCTATCAAAGTCAGATAAGCAGACACACCTTGTGATAGAATGCTTTTTACAGTAAAGTAATCAGTCTCTCGTGTTTGCTAAGCAATTAGTAGAAAGAGCCTGCTTGGTTAGTTTGTGAAGCGTCAGATCACGGGTCCGTGAGGAAGTGTAGCGCAGGAGACAAGTTATGACAAAGTAAATACAAGCATGTCTCTTTCTCTCTCTCCCTATTCCCCTTCCCCTTGTTTCTTTGATCTTCCGTCTCCATAGAGAAGGGAGACTTCATCGCGTTGGATTTGGGAGGCAGCAACTTTAGGATTCTGCGTGTCAGAGTGAGCCATGAGAGGAAACAGACAGTTGAGATGGAGAGTCAGATCTATGACACGCCTGAGGACATCATACATGGCAGTGGGACCAGAGTAGGTTTTGCTCTAAAGTGCACACAACCGTACACACTTTACAACACACCCACTTTATATTGCCTCTCCGTTGCTGGATCCACCTGAGGGAGCATTTCTCTCATCCCGCTTCTTTTGTCTTCCCAGCTGTTTGACCACGTGGCAGAGTGTCTAGGCAACTTCATGGAGAAACACAACATCAAAGACAAGAAGCTGCCTGTGGGATTTACCTTCTCCTTCCCCTGCCAGCAGACCAAACTAGATGAGGTAAGACTAAATTACTGACTTACTTTCAACATTCTTCCTGGCACATATTCAAATCTCTCACGCTCACTTCTGGGGAAGGCACAGAAATGAAATGTTGTGAATAGATGTGTTGCCCCAGTCAGAATTGAATCCTCTACCCATGTTAATGTGCCAGGCTGTGATCGAAAAGACTCAATAACATAACACACCTCTGTCTGTTTTTTCCGTAGGGCTATCTGATAACATGGACTAAACGCTTTAAGGCTGCGGGAGTGGAGGGGATGGATGTTGTGAAGCTGCTCAATAAAGCCATTAAGAAACGCGGAGTGAGTCTTTGGTGCTTAAGTAGATGTCGATGATTTCATTCTAATCGGGATGGTGTCCACAATACCTCCTTACTTACGTGTTTGTTTGTGTGTGTGTGTGTGCATGATTGTTCCAGGACTATGATGCTGACATCATGGCAGTCGTGAATGATACAGTTGGCACGATGATGACCTGCGGGTTTGATGATCAGCGCTGTGAAGTGGGCATTATCATCGGTACGACAACCATCAAATGACAAATCACGTTAAAAATGATCAAATCAAGCAAATAGAAGTCAGATGAGAGCTGAGTAGATGAAACAGCAATGAAGTCTCCATCTTAGGAAGTGTAAGTGATTGTACTGAAGGATTTCCCTTGGTGTGTGTACTTAAAGGTACTGGTACCAACGCCTGCTACATGGAGGAGCTGCGTCACATTCAAATGGTGGAGGGAGACGAGGGCAGGATGTGCGTGAACACCGAGTGGGGTGCTTTCGGAGACGACGGACACCTGGAGGACATCAGGACGGAGTTCGACAGAGAGATAGACAGAGGCTCCATCAACCCAGGGAAACAGCTGTATGTCACAACAAATAATGTCAGATAAGGAGCTTCACCTGAGCCATATATGTCTTGATTACAGAAGAAATTCGTAGTCTAGTATAAAAAGTTCTCCAACTCTGCTGTTAGCTGTTTAGATCAAAGTAGTTTGGTCTGGTATTTGTTCATATCCAGAGACCAGCAGCATCTATACTGACACAGGAAATGCTTCTGTCTATATTTATCTTCTGGAAAACTTTGAGCCCGAATGAAAAGCTGAACATCACTAACAACATGGACTGTTGTTTTATCATTAATCATATCTATAGACTGATTATAAGCTCCTGACATATTGACCTGGGTTTCTTTTTCGTGACGTCTAATCCTCCCAACCCTCTTCCTCTGCTCTCTGCACGGCAGCTTTGAGAAGATGGTCAGTGGTTTGTACCTGGGGGAGCTGGTGCGTCTCATCCTGGTGAAGATGGCCAGGGAGGGCATGCTGTTCGAGGGAAGGATCACCCCTGAGCTCCTCACCAAAGGGAAGTTCGAGACCAAGCATATCTCGGCCATAGAGAAGTGAGTCACACGTCACACATTACAACCAGTTTCTTTTGAACCCGTCCGTATATGAAACATTCCCAATATTCTTTCTGTCTCTTTATCTCTCTTTCCTGCTCAGGAGTAAGGAGGGTTTAACCAAGGCCAAAGAGATTTTAAGCAAACTTGGCGTGGAGCCCTCGCGTGACGACTGCATCGCCGTGCATCATGTATGTATCACCGCTGACATGGATTCACTTATTGTGATCATAAACAAGGAAATTCCAACAACTTGAACGTGATGTAAATAAATAACATAAATGTGACGATCTTCTCTTCTCTTCTCTTCTCTTCTCTTCTCTTCTCTTCTCTTCTCTTCTCTTCTCCCTTCCAGGTTTGTACCATTGTTTCTTTCCGCTCTGCCAACCTGATAGCTGCCACACTGGGCGCCATCCTACTGAGGCTGAAGGAGAACAAAGGCGTGGCGCGACTCCGGACCACCGTTGGCATTGATGGTTCTCTCTACAAGATGCATCCACAGTGAGTGATGAGATATGTATGAATAGATAGACCAACACAGTGATTAGAGTCACTTATTATTAAAAGCAATTAAGAAATGATGTGCCTCCTTTCTGTCACTCTCTACTCATTTCTCATACAAAATGTATTTCAGATATGCTCGCCGTCTTCATAAGATGGTTCGCCGTCTGATCCCCGATTCTGACGTGCGGTTCCTCCTGTCAGAGAGCGGCAGTGGGAAGGGTTCTGCCATGGTGACGGCCGTGGCCTATCGACTCGCTGAGCAGTCCAAACAGATCGCTCAAACACTGTCAGAATTCCGCCTGTCCACCGAGCAACTGCTGGAGGTAAGGACAGATAGAGAAACCCGGTGTGTGTGTGTGCCTGTAGGTTTCAGCACAATTATCACTAATTACTCTGTACTGTTAACAGGTAAAGAAGCGAATGAGGATTGAGATACAAAATGGCCTTTCAAAGGACACTCAAGACACTGCTACTGTTAAGATGCTGCCAGCCTTTGTACGGAGCACACCTGATGGCTCAGGTGACTCACACACACCAGCACACACTCATGATCAAACTGCATGACTGTATATGTGTGTGTAAAGTCATTACTCAGCAGCAGGGGCTCATTACAGTCACACACCTCTATGTGACTGACAGCCAATGATTTGCCCTCAGCAAACCTTTCTACACACTGTATTACAGTCAAATGCATGCAGAAGCAGGGTGATGATGGTTGAACATAGGCACTAAAATGCAATTACACGTTTGCCCTTTACAAGGAAGAATGACTGAATACTCACCCCACCTTTATGTCCTTTTATTCAGGGGAAATTATGCTTCATCATTGCTGATCTAATGAACATTCTGTCACTTATTGACCCTCACTATGCTGCCCGATTTCATCTTCTAAGCATATGAATAATGTGGAAAAAAACAACTACAGGAAGTCAACAGTTTTAACATTTAGGATTTGTTCCGTGACATTCCGAATTGTCCCTAAATTTGACCCAAAGCGACTGACGTATGTATCTGTCTGCCTGCCTGTCTCCCTGTACGTCTGCGTGTCCAGAAAATGGTGATTTCCTTGCTTTGGATCTGGGTGGGACCAACTTCAGAGTTCTGTTGGTGAAGATTCGGTCTGGGAAGAGGAGAACAGTGGAGATGCACAACAAGATCTACGCCATTCCCTTAGAGGTGATGCAAGGGACGGGAGAGGAGGTGAGTTCATCCACATTGAATGATGTGATGCAGGCCAAGCAGGAGATAAGAGGAAGCAGAGGGGTGGGATGGGGAGCAGACGCTCACTAAAAATAAGAAAGTTTGAACTCTTGAACTCTCGTTAGCTAGACCGCATGTAGAGATGGTAAAGGTAAAGACGTGGGGATAAAGATTGAGTTGATGGTCTTAAAAATATATAGTTGAACAGCGTTGTACAGCTAAGGCTAATCCTGTCACCTTTGACTCTTTAACCTGAACTGAACTGACTCCATTGGTTTCTCTCTGCAGAATGACAAGAATCAGAAAAGAATCAGTGCTGATTTTTCTTACACATCCCAAACAGCTCATATTATTGCTTTTTTAGTTTCCCGATTAAAAGAAAAGGTCTTGTAAATGTAAATGAAATCATATCTCTTCTTTCCATCGTCCACTGAGGCGCCTTTGAGCAATGCATTCACTGATAAAGCAGCCTAATTGGCCATAAACGAAGGACAGTAGTTGTGATCGGCTTCACAAAATACACATCAGGTTTATGATGTTGACTCCAAAGGTCACATGTCCTGCACAGTATAGTCATATCATATGTTTTATATTATGTGTAAAGTCCTAAGTGTCCCCTGTATATAAGTACATACAATCCTGACTCAAACATACTGTCGGTGTTTCTCAAGTTAATTTGATGTCTTATTCTACCTTTCTTTGTTTTCTCCTAGTTGTTTGATCATATAGTGCAGTGTATCAGTGACTTCCTGGACTACATGGGGATGAAGAATGCTCGTCTTCCACTGGGCTTCACCTTCTCCTTCCCCTGCCGACAGACCAGCCTGGATGCTGTGAGTGTGGACCTTTTGTGTCAACTCTTATAGATTCACTATTCTCTGTTCTGTTCTAAAGCAGAGTCCTGAAACACCATTTATATTGTGTGTGTGTGTGTGTGTGTGCGCGCGCAGGGCATCCTCCTGACATGGACCAAGGGCTTCAAGGCTACAGACTGTGAGGGAGAAGATGTGGTGGGCCTGCTGAGGGAGGCCATAAGGAGGAGAGAGGTATGGGACACACAGACCAGGGGAGGAAAACAAGTCTGTCCACCGTGTGTCACCCTGTGTCACCCTGTGTCACCCTGTGTAATGTGATATATGTTTCCTCTAAAGGAATTTGACCTGGATGTAGTGGCTGTAGTCAATGACACGGTGGGAACTATGATGACCTGCGCCCATGAAGAGCCCACATGTGAGATTGGACTCATCGCTGGTAAGTATCAACATATTGTGTCACCTTGATAAATACACAGCCAGCCTGTCCCTGTTGCTTGTCCTGTCTCTATCTTATGTGTGTTTATGTGTGTGTGTGTGTGTGTGTGTGTGTGTGTGTGTGTGTGTGTGTGTGTGTGTGTGTGTGTGTGTGTGTAGGCACTGGCAGTAATGCCTGCTACATGGAGGAGATGAGGAACATTGAGATGGTCGAGGGAGATGAGGGTCTGATGTGTGTCAACATGGAGTGGGGGGCTTTTGGAGACAACGGATGCCTTGACGACTTTAGGACAGAGTATGACCGTTTGGTAGATGACTTCTCCCTCAATCCAGGCAGGCAAAGGTGACCCCCTCGCCCCCTGCACACACGCACACACACATACATGCACACCCTTTTTCAAGTCAGATACACCTGCTTGCTTGTTAACCCACATTTGGTCAAAAGTTCACAAATGTAAATCTGTGTGTGTTTGTGTCTTACAGATACGAGAAAATGTGCAGTGGCATGTATCTGGGGGAAATAGTGCGTAACATCCTGATCGATATGACCAAGAAAGGATTCCTGTTCAGAGGACAGATCTCTGAGACGCTGAAGACCCGAGGCATCTTCGAAACAAAGTTCCTCTCACAGATAGAGAGGTATGAAAAGAAGTACATGACGTGTGTATGTTTCTGTCTAAAAGCGACGCAGTGCCGCAATGTAAATTAGAACCTCTTGGTATTCTAATATTAATAGAGTTTTTATTGTAGGTTATGTTCCTCACTGTAAACGGCTCAGTTCTGTTTGTGTCTTTCCTCAGTGACAGACTGGCGTTGCTGCAGGTGAGATCCATCCTGCAACACCTAGGCCTGGACAGCACCTGTGACGACAGTATAATCGTCAAAGAGGTGAGGTTTGTTCCGTAGACAACCGAACGAGCTGAAAGAACAGCAGCGTGAGAACACACACTGTGCCTGCAGACCCACAATGCCTTTGTGTCCGCTGTGTGGAGTCGTGTGATATTGCATTGCGTTAAACACCTTTTCGTGCTGCAGGTCTGCGGGGTAGTGTCACATCGTGCGGCTCAGCTGTGCGGCGCAGGAATGGCGGCCGTGGTGGATAAGATCCGAGAGAACCGCGGACTGGACCATTTGAACGTGACGGTGGGGGTGGATGGGACCCTCTACAAACTGCATCCACAGTGAGTTTAGTGCATTATTCACCTGACAACATATCAGCTTAAAAAAACGGTGCTCGAGTTGAAATGTTGACTCCATAAATAGTGTACCAATTTCAATGACACGATCATATTCACCTTTACTAGCAGTGTATGCACAAGGAACAAACCCAACATCTGATAACACAGGAGCAGATTGTGTTGCTGACTAGAAATGAAAGAGAAAGTTGAGCCTCCCTCTGCTGACTGGCCACATACTGCAGGCATCAGCTGACGTTTATGCAGTTGTCGTTTATTTTGTAAACACGACACAAGTCATAACCGTCACCAGTTCAAATATAAACTATGATCCGTTTCACTGTACTTAACTTAACTGTAACTTAACCTTCAGACTTCATAAATGCAATGTGCTCCGGTGTTTATGGCTTCACAACACGGCGTCCTGTGTTTCCTCTCTCTCTAGTTTCTCTGGGATCATGCACCAGACAGTCAAGGAACTGGCCCCTCAGTGCAACGTGACCTTCCTGCTGTCGGAGGACGGCAGCGGGAAAGGAGCTGCTCTCATCACAGCTGTGGGCTGCCGGATGAGAGAGGAGCTGAACAGCAAATAGAACATATCTCTTCTGTCTCCTTCTTATCTCTCTGTCCCTTCCTGCTCTGTCCTCTCCTTTGTTGTCTCCCCTTCGCTCCAAACATCTCCCTCCCCCCTTAATCCATCCAGTCTAGGCAACCCAAATTGATCCAGTAGCTGCTTTAGCCTGTGTGTGCGAGAGCGACAGAGAAGAACGAGGGTTTCAGCCTCTTCGGTGTTGATCAGCAGCCAGGCACTATATACTCTATTGTGATTAGTCAGAGTCTGATTAGCCATTGTAACGACACCCATTCTATTGCAGTTGTGTGATTCCTGAGGTTAAACTTTGTTGAGATTAAGCACACTTATATTTTTGGTAGGAATGTGCAGGAGGGAAAAGGTCCACACACTCCTGTAACTGTCATGAGGTAATAATAATCAGAATGTTAAGGGCACTTTCAAAATGTTACTGAAATAATATGTCAATCCTTGCAGCTTTTCAATCGTTGCAACGTCTTAAAACACCAGTGTAGACCAAAGTCTGCTGTATTTTACTCACTGTACAAACAAGACAAAAAGGGATATGAGGTTATATGAAATGTGTAACGACATGAGAGAGAATATTTTTGCTTAAAAAGAGTTTTAGTATCTCACCCGGGTATGATACATGTTGCTATTTATTTTATTTTTGTATTTGGATGATGCAATGAGTATGTTACTGTTGGAATAACGCCTCACAAAAAGGAAGTCGCAATCGGATCCCGTCTCGTATCGGACTAGTGAAACCACACCAGGGAGAGAGAGAGACGAGTACGGTAGCTTGATGCCACAGGCTTACTAAACGTGCAGACCGGTTCTTATTTGTGACACTAATCCTTTTGTACTCTGGTGTACTCTGATGTAAGATGCGTCCCAATAATGTGTATTTTACTAAGTAGAATCATGTTGGTATTAATCCGAGCTGCTGGTGCTTGTGTGTTTTTTGGGGGCACTGTGGTGAGCTGCCAACGTGATGCCAGTGGAACAACCAGAGCCAAAGCGTATTATTCTCCAAAAATGAGATACACTCTCCCTGTTCTGCTTGTACTGCTAAACGCTCCGGAGGATATTCAACCAAGAGGACTACTGTACGGCTAATTCTTAGATATTTATTTTCCATCGTTATTACTATCATCTTAATGGTGGCTATTAATAATACTTAATGAGAGATTTATTGTGGACGCGGACCTATTTGGTTAAACTTGAAGATATCACAGACTGTAAGAAGACACAGGTTTTTAAGATGAATAATAGGAACTATCTTTGAGTGGAGGCACTCAAAGGGCAGGACAGTTTTACCGATGTGACGGCGGCGTGCAGGGATGCATCCTGAACTTAACTGCCATCTTCACCAAACATTAGAACAAAGCAGTCGTTACAATCTGGAGTGGAGTCTCCTGTTAAAACGACAGCATGGAGAAGTCACCATCGCTCTGCCATCTTAAGCCGTCCTGCCTTTGAGCCACCACATCACTTCTGTAACCAGATTAAAGAAACCTCAACAAACACACGTTAATGCTGCATTTATCCAACACTGTCTCTGAATAAAAACACACCTGTGTCAATCTGACTATGATGTTTTTCATTCCTGCTATTCTGACCTTGGTCATTCGCCATTCAACATGATAGCAAACTGAATTTACACCAGTTCCTGACCTCTGACCTCTCTTAACTAGGCAAGTGAAAACAATGCATGGTATTGTTACGGTGTTCAGTGCACAATTCAATGAGGCAGGAGAAGAACATTATCAACTCACAGAATGTTCACATTTATTTCATGACATTTAAATTTCCTGTCACTCAATCCAACTATATGATCAGAGCACAAATCTGTTCTCTGTTGAGATCAAATCCTCATTTTACTGTGTGAATGTGTGAAACAGGCATTTTTAATCATTTCAGTTAACTTGTATAAATAAATCAAGAGGTTTCCAAATCATAATCTCAACTGCAAGTGACTCCGGTATGTACACCATCATCATCACCTCGCTGTGTGTGAGCAGCCATCACACCCCTGTTCAGAATATTTTGCATGTATTACTCAGTATAGATTCAATGAGATATTTTAATCAGACTGATTTAATAAGTAGCAGCACTTTGATGTTTGAGTCTTGATTCTTGTGTACAAAGAGCATAAAAATATCACAGTTACATGAACAAGTGAATCACAACACTGAGCAATATACAGTGTGAATGCACACAATGTGACCAATAATTCACAGTTATATTACTGTTGGTTGGTAAATACATGCCAAATGCTTGGGGAAACAATAGAATTTTTGGAATACATTACTTCAAGAGGGACTTTTAATTTGACCCTTTACAACCGACTGAGCTACAGGGTCACCTAGCTTAAAACAAGCCCGGTTTGTCACCACGTCTCCTTAAATGTTGAAATATTTGACACCACAGTTTGTCAGCTGCAGTTCCCCACAAGATTCCCCATCTTATATTCAGATCCTGACTCCACTGAGCCTCTGCGGGTCTTTCTGTACAACACAAAACATCTCAAAGCACATAAATATCACGTTGACTTTACGCTACTTAAGGTTTACAGCACAGCCACAACACACTCTGCACATGGTGGCAAATACAACCTCAGGCCCGTCAACTCGTCATTTTCTTGAAACACCAGCTACATAAAAGTTTTAAGAATAAAAAGGCTTCTGATATGCCTAAATCAAGACAGAAAACAGCAACCAATGAAAAATGTTTTTGGCATATAGTTGATGGAGGAAATAATGAATCATAAATGACAGCTTGGTGCTGATGCCAGTGGATCATACATCTCCTGTTCGGCCAAAAGATCTACAGTTCACAGCTTTTCCCCTGGAACAGAGGTGGAAAGGAACAGAGGTGGAAAAATGTGTTGACAGAGGGAACCGTGTCGAAAAATGAAACAGAGGGACTTAAATTGATGAAAAAATGTAAAAGGACGGATGAAGACAGAAATGAAAAAAGAATATCAGAAATAGTTTCTCTCGTTATTGAGGTGCAAGATGTTACCAGGTAGACAGTTCCTTTCCCAAAACCAAACAGAACAAGTAATTGCTTATTTACATCTCTGTCTCCACAAAATGAAAAATGTACTTATTCTAATTCTAATTTCATCAAGATTTTTCATTTTGGTTAATGGCAGTGTGGCTTCTTCAACTTCCTCACAATTTGAAGGCTGGTTTAAGCCTTCTGGAATGTTCACAAGTCCTTTAGTTTGTGAGCAGCTACTGTATATCCAACTCATTATTCCATATCCTCAATACGTTTGGCAGCTTGAGCTTTTGCGTGTTCCTGCCTCTGGACCTTGTGCGTGTTGTGTGTGCTGTTTGAATCATTGGCGTGTGCTTTGAGCTGCGCGCACTCATCTCTGTCTGTGCTGAGCCGAGCGCTGACTGAGAGGTTTGAAGTGAAGGTTGTCTTTGATCTAATGGAGGTGTGTGCATATGTGCTATCAGTGCGCTGGCTGCGTGTCATGGTGACCCTGAAGGTGTGTGTGTGCTGCAGCTCCTTCTTGTCCTCCTCCGAAACCCTGATAAAGGGACACCAAGAAAATGCGTGACGGAATCCAGCTCGGAACCTGGGCAAGAGGGAGAGAGAGAGAGAGAAAGGGAGAGAGAAAGGGACAGAGAGAGACAGAGAGAGGGAGAACATTTAGGTCACATTGGAGGAAGAGGATGCTTTTACTTCTAAATCAAGAATAAACAAATCCAGACTCATTCAAATTCTCAATAATTCCAACAGTTTGACTCTGTTTTTGTGCACAAATAATGTTTCCTCCCTCACTTCAATGACGTTGGATTGGCCGAGACGGAAGGGGAAGGTGCATGTGAATGTGTCTTTTACCTTTGGTTTAGACAGCAGTAAATGATGGGGTTGTACATTGTGGAACTCATAGCCAACCAGAATATGGCCAGATACACCTGTAAATAAACACAATCCACAATCAATACATAAATCAGAGTGTAAAGGAAGACAAACAGGAAGATGATTACTAACCTGCTGAATGTAATGCTGTTTATAAATGTCTCTGTTGAATGTACCGAGTATGAAATAGATGTGGTAGGGCAGCCAGCACAGGGCAAAGGTCATCACCACAACAACCATCATCTTCACTACCTGTATGAAAACATGTCATAGCTCAGCTGGTTTCTAGACAGATAAGGGTCCAGAGTTTATTATACTTCTGCTAAATGAAAGCAGAAAATGAACCCATGTGTCACCTTCCTCTTGGCTGTTATCTGGCTGTGGTAATGATCGGTCGCCTCTCCGGGGATGTGACCGCCCCACAGCGACTGGCCCACCAAACTGTAGGTCACCAGCATGACCAGCAGAGGGAGCAAGTAGATCAGCAAAATGACTGCAAACTGGTAACTGCAAGGAGGGGGAGAGAGAGAGAGAGAGAGAGAGAGAGAGAGAGAGAGAGAGTGTGTGTTTGATTACAAGAGTGTGTATGTCAGTCACACATCTGGAGTCTGTTAGGGGCTCTCTAGCTTATAGGCTATAGTATAGGCAGTTGTTGATATCAATGTGTGTAAAATGAAGCAATGTGCCAATAACAAAGGAGAAGATTGCAGGCTGAAATGTGACAACAAATGTCACACACAATAACAATAAGCCATAACACAGTGTGTGTGTTATAACCTTATAAACCACCCTGCCTGCCATGAATATGAAGCAGGATGCATTTGGTTGGTAAAAATCCTTCGCCAGCCCAACTTCACGCTCTCTGGATTGGATGATTGCAGAGCATCTGGACAGGAAGCTTGTTATTAACATGGACAGGTTCCAACATGCTGCTTTGGTGCTTAAGTAATGGAAGTTTTTCATTTAGTAAAATAATCAAGCCTGCAGATTGGTCCATCAAATCAAGAGGATCCAGACCATATGTGCCAACCAACTGCTCCACCTCCACACAGCATCTAACCATCATGTCTGAACTAGTCTGTTCTAGAGTGGCCCTCAGCCCCTCAGTCTCTAGTCTCACCTTAGCTGATGTGTTCCACCGTAATCATCCGGCCAGTCGACCATGCAGACAGTCCTGGGGTAGTAAAACCTTGTCACACTGTAATAGCACTGAGGGAAGGCCAATAAGACTGCAACAGCCCAAATCAGACCGATTACAACCTTTGTGGAGGTGGAGGAGAGGCGAGGCTTCAAGGGGTGGATGATGGCCATGTACCTGAAGGAGTAAGACAACTTTTATTTATTCATTTATACACAGATACTGTACCGGTGTTGTGCATTTTTGAAAGCCATGTCTGTCCTTTATTCATCCATTCATCTTAGGGTGAGCTCATGCAATATTTAAACTGAATCCGTTTCGGGTGTGTCACCATTATATCATTTTAATTATTCAGTTTCCGCCTCGCCTAGTTTGTCGTTCCTTGTTTGCTTCACCTATTTATTTTCCTATGTAATCCACCGGAAACTGATAATGAAGAAGTACAGAGGCTCTGACGCATTTGAATCAGTTTGCTCTTCCACGTGAAAAATGGATCACTGACATCAACAATATGCCTGCCTGCCTGCGCTCCTGCACACGTGACCCACGCTCTCCCTGCATACGGCCCGGATTCTGTCCCCATCCCCGAGCTTTCCCCACCACCGTCCCCAACCCATCCATGCAACGCTACTGGATGTTATAGTCGAGAAAAGTGTTGTCACGGTTCTATTGTGCCATAGCTTTCTCACTCGTAAGTTCTGGTGGGCAGTACTTAGTAATCAGCATTTGTACCCTGAGGAGAGATAGAGTCATTAGAGGCTAATGAATGGAGCTACAAACTGCTCTGTAATTGATGATACAAGGGTGGAGATGCTGGGACAGCTTTGTACATCAGAGATAAACGGTGTTGCACCTCATCACCTCTGCTCAGGGATGCCCTTTCAGCTCTTTCATATCCTTAGATACAGTATAAAGATCAATGCATTTTTGATACATGGTTGGGTGTTTGGGGTGGAGACGTTTGGTAGGAGGGTATGTATGAATTTAGTATTTGCAGGTTTTGGCAGGGATTATCCTACTTCTTCCTTCAGTTTACTGCACACCACTGAGTCTGAAATGAAGAAACTACGAGGAGTGGAACATCTTCAAGCATGAACAGCACCCTTGAATAACCACAGATAGACATCCAATTACATGTGCGGCTGAAAACCGAAGATCCATTACAGAAATAAAATGAGATAACCAATATATGGGAGGACAGTGACTACAGAAAAAATGACAATAATTGTAGTGCTTAAAAGAAACCTATGCATGCTGTACTGCTATCTATTATAGAAATGTTACTGGGTAAAAGCTATCAATGTGATTTTATGTCTATATATGTATATCTCTATATATATATATATGTTGCTGCCATCACATATATATGTGTGATACAGCCATTAGCATGTCAGGGAGGAAAAGGAATAAAGGAATGTCTTCATGAAATTCATGATGCTGCATCAGGCTCATCAATACTATAGATGTATCATTAAAGACTAATAGCTACTGTCTTCTGAATACAGTATTTGATATAAGTTATGATCAGGAAGAAATATTTATAATTTCTGCAGTTTTTAAAAAAGTATTGGTTGTAGCAGTTTAAAGGTTTACATGTCATCACACAACCTGATGATTTCATAAATGAGAAACTAGTGAGGAGGAATAATCACCTTATAAGCAGATCTGTGCAGATTCTGCTGTACGCCTCATTTATCTAAATCTGTCCTGGGCCATAGCAGAGCCCTCCACCACACGTACAGATATGAAATAATATCTAAAACCTGATGGGAAAACGGTCTTGTGGAGCGTACAAATGAGTGCTGCAGAGTGTGTCTACATCCTTCCTAAAGCAGAAGATTCTAGATGAAGGGACGACTTTGACCCTTTGTGCTCTACTGAGCAGGAGAAACGTCTGTGCCTGTGCTGTCCACTGACCCATGGCAAGAGATGATATGAACAGACACGGGTCAAAACATTAACTCTAAAGGAGGTTATTAAAAATCCATACAGGAACATTACTATTGTTTGCTGATACAATATGTCCCTTTAGTCACTAATTGTAGATACTGCACAATTTCAAAAGTGCAGAATGGCTGATTTTCGCACAAACAGCTAAATTGTAATGGAATTCAGACTTGAATGTGAAAATGTTTTATCACAGCTGTGTGTAATGGCCTTTGTTCTTACCTGTCCACTGCTATGGCAGCCATCGAGTAGATGGATGAAAACATGGCAGTTATAGGGAAGAAGTTCTGAAATCGGCAGTAGCCCAAGCCAAAATACCAGTCATTGTGGAGGGCGTATACAAAGTTAAAGAGAGTGTTGAAGGTTGCCATGGAAACATCAGAGAAAGCCAGGTTGACGATGAAGTAGTTGGTCACAGTTCTCATACGTCGGTGAGCAAGAATGATCCAGATGACGGTGACATTCCCAGTGACAGACACAAGGATGATCAGGGAGTACGCTATGGCCCAGAGAGCCACCTGAGAGAGGAGAGGAGAGGAGAGGAGAGGAAAGGAGAGGAAAGGAGAGGAAAGGAGAAAACCTAGTATTACAAATAGTTGAAAAAGTTGGCCAAAAAAGGTTTCAAAGTGAAACATCAGAGTGTCAAATTTAGATTTGATTTCTTTAAACTCAATCCAGAATTCTCTCTTTAATCTCCTACCTGCCAGCCTGGCTGATGGAACTGATTTCCAGTAGTGTCATTTCCGTCCTCCAGCCAGTCTGTAGTCACTGACAGCGGCACTGAGGTGGACTCCATGTCTCTGTCAACCACACTCTCACTGTCCATTCTGTCATTCTCCACCTGCTGACACAAACTCCAGAGTGCAAAAAGGATCATTATCAAGCTTTTGATACAGTTAGAAATATTTGGGGATACAGAATTTGAAAATTACAATGATGTCACCCATGTGTCTATGTGGATCCTAAATGCAATCTGGATTTTGCTCCTTAATTTATTTAAATTTCACACACATAAATGCTTTTTAAGTGCGAATGTTCTTCGCATTGGGCTGCAATTCAGCCACAATTCATGTAAATATCAATATCAACTGTCGTTTTTATTGCATTGTGTTAATCAACGCTCATAATAATCATTTTCACCTCCTGAGAAATGCCCGTGCAGATATTTGACTCACTGACCGAGCTGCCAAAGTTAATCATTAATACACCTTATCACTTTTACGGCTAATGTGATTGCAGTAACATATTTATGTATAATTTCAATAAAACAGGATTTATTGTTGGGTGTTAACAAGCGCGCTAAACACTTAAACACAGTCATTAGTGGCACGAGTTCATGTTGCAACACTAACAGAAAACACAAGTTTATGCATTAGCGCAAAAAAGCGAAGAAAAAAAGGAATTTAAACACCAGAAGATTTTTTAACAATAATATAATCCAGTAATCATCTGCACGCTCTTACCTCAGTTTAAACACATTCACTGGCTTTTAATGTGAGTTTGTCCAATCCGTTGTTGGTAATCTTCGAAAATTAGGATCCGTGCGCGTAAAGGACGCTCACCTCATCCATCCAACCTGTCAAGAGTCCTACAACAGTCTCTCTCTCTCTCTCTCTCTCTCTCTCTCTCTCTCTCTCTCTCTCTCTCTCTCTCCCTCCCTCCCTCTGTGGAATGTGTAACCAGCTGATTACGGTGCTCACTGAGGGTGACGCACACGTGGGTACAAGAGAGGGGAGCGAAAGAGGGGGGGGGAGAGAGAGAGAGAGAGAGAGAGAGGGGGGGGGGGGGGGGGGGGGGGGAAGAGAGGGGGGAAGAGAGAGAAGGAGAGAGAGGGAGAGAGAGAGAGAGAGAGAGAGAGAAGGTGCATTTTGTCAGTTTGCTGGGACTGGAGGAGCTTTGTGTTAGAGCTTATTGTATCTCCTCTCCTTTATTCTATTTCAGGTGATTTCTGATTAAACTGCAGATGGAAGGAGTGCTGCTTCATGTTTGGGCCAAGGTGTCTCCTTGGCCCTCTGAAGTATCATGTTTTCTCAGAGTGTGTGCACTCACTGGGGCGCTTCTTTCCACAGTTACCTTGTTATTAATAATCCTTACTGAACCAAAACAGTACACATGCTCAGCTGTAAGTGCTGTGTGTGCCCATTTACTGAAATAAGTGTTTAAAATAGTCAACCAAAACTATTTGATTTGTGTAATATTTGTAAAACATAAAGATGTTTTCTGTCGTCTCTCTCTCTCTTTATATATTCTCTGCCTGGTCGGCTCCTACCATAGGTTCTGTTATCCATCAACACACTGTTTATTATCATTCCAGAGCTGACATCACTCAGTTTTATGGGTTCTGATGCCTACTGGAGAATCTGGATCCCTAATCTCCTTGACAGTGAACATGTGTGGTTGTCAACCACGGTGTTCCATTCAGCTAAATATGATATATATATGACATCATCAGATTGCAATATATATGTGGAGTTTTTTTCACAGACAGTTTGTGGTAAACATAGTAATGTAGAGGTGTTGATTGACAGCCATTCCCAGTGAGAGTCAACAACTCATCAGCCCATATGGCTCTTTTCTAACAAGCAGCTCCAAGTTGAACAGTGATGGCAGGTTACTGCTGAGGAATCCATGCTTTTTTCATTTACATTTACATTCACATTTAGTTGACCCTTTTATCTAATACACAACATACATAGGAGGTTTCCGAATCAACACAACAGATCTAGTCCAGAGAGAAGAAATGTAAGTGCAAGAAGCAAAGTTCTAGTGGAACAACAGGACTTAGGTGCTAAGAAGCAAAGCCTTTTTTTTAATGTAGGTAGCAACATAATTCAAACCATCCATGGATTTAGTGGCAGGCTATACAATAAATGTAGCAATAACGCTCACTTCTTTGATGTGCTATAAGTTGTACTGATAGAGGAAACATGGAGGCTACTCAGACAAAGAGATCAGAGAGCATCAAGAAAGATGATCGGCCTAAAATCAAGTTTTTCTATGTGCCATCAATATAATATTTGTTGGGTGCAAAGGCAGACAGCCTGTCTGTCTTCCCTCCTACAATACACAGGCCTAAGGAAGCAACTCTCATTCTGTGTACAGAAAATGTAAGAAATTGTTAGTCAGATAAGATGCCAGTTGAATCAGCACAACAGTACATGTACTGTTTCTACATTAAAGCATGTAAAACATTGTCATATACAATTATAAATGAGCTTGCACTCAGAGATGCTACACTTGTACAACACCACACCTGTATCCACTGCAGGATTGGTCCAGCTGTTGTTTACATTTCAGCTATTGATTGGTGTTGTCTGTTTCTCATGTTGCAGGATGATGATGTTGTCTGAAAGTGAAACACTTTCCTGACTTGGACCAGACATTCACAATATGTATGTGTCCTATTGCAGAAACAAATGAAAAATGTCAGAAAATCAAGGCAGTGCAAATGGCTGTGGCCGACAAACAAACAAATTGGCTAAATGCCATGGTTGTTGTTATAGCAACAATCCGTTCGACTGATGGCTCTTTTTTGTATGTAAAATTAGACAAAATGTGATTATAGTAGACTAGAATAGAGCCACGGCCACTGAAATTTATCAGCAAATTGTGGCAAAATGGTAATGAACAAAATAAAGATATAACTTTGATCTGGCTTGGCCCAGAAATTCTACAAATTAAATGTATTCAAATTTATATTTATTCACTGAGTTATGGTTATGGAGTTATCATAGTGGCACCATTGCCACAGCGCAAGAAAAAAATCAATAACAAAGGTTGTGACACTAGCGCCTTTCACACATACAATTTTCAGTGCATTTTGATGAAATGGGCAGGAAACACAGTCTCCTACTTGCAGGAGGGTGATTAGCCTACCCATGCTAAACTCAGGGCCCAGACAGACTTTGTGCACTCAGGTTAGTGATAGTGTCAGTGTAGTAAGAGGATAGGGCCCATTAGCAGATGTTCTCTCTCCATCCTTCTCTAACCCTCTCACCTTACTTCTGCTGTCTACTGATGTCTACTGATCACCTCTCTGGCCCCAGCTGTTTTTCAGCTCCATGTGACAGACTGATGCCTGCAGGGGTGCAGGCATCCCTCTCTCTCCCTCTCTCTCTCCTTCGTCCATGTCTGGCATGCTATTTCCCAATGCATGAATGTACATGATTGAATACATGATTTGTGTGTTTCGCCCTGCATGGGTTTTTTTTTTACTTCTGTATAATCCCACAGGAAGTTCCTATTGCACACCCAGCAGTTTGTGGAGAGGGAATCTCTCATGGAATTGCCTCTCCTGAGTTTTCTTCCTTTTTTTCCTTGTATATTAAGGTTTTCTCTGTCTTCCTAGCTTTTTCCTTGTCTTCCTAGAGAGCTTTGGGCTGAGTTGGGAATTTTCCTGATGTTGTGGGTCTGTAAAGCCCTTTGACGTTGTATGTGACTTATGAAGTTATTTTGTGCTATACAAATAAACTGACTTGACAATCACTGTGACAGACAGAAGGACAGACAGACAGCATTGATTACAACACACCCTCTGCTGCACTCGAGTGCTGTCTAATCTAAGCTTCAGTCCGCTGTCTGTAACGCACAAGACATAAATACATATCGAACTGTCATAACAATAATAACACCTTCCGCACTTGTCAGCAGCTTGTATGACTTGGTAGCTTTTAGAACCAGGGGGCCTGGATAGGGATCATGCCTCGGTTGCTCTTCCTGGTCGGGCTGTGGGGACAGAAAGACCAGGCAATTCTGTGTCTGTCAGGTGGACAGAGTCGACTGAGACCTGCTGCACGGAATAAAATCAGTAGGTGCAGAATGATAAATGAATTAGAGGAGGCACATGTACACTCCCCCAGGACAACGGAGTAGCAGGGGCCATTACAGACAGATACAGAGGTAGACAATGACGACTCCGAAGGTCTAAGGCTGTCTTTACCCGCTCATATTGACTCTGTCCCGTCCTCTCGGGGGAAGCGTGTGTGTGCGGATAAGCTTGCGTGTGTTTAGGATGGGTGGGGGTGGAGCCTGCTGACTTCAGCTGAAACCACTGTGGTGGTTTTCTCTGTTGTATGTGTACAGCAAGCACTGCATGTGTTTTATGTTCACACGCTCACAACTCCTGATTGGGCAGCAGGGCTTTGTGAAGGGCACATCTAAGGTCACAGGCAGGTAATGGCCAGTTTAACTGAGCTGGTGTCATTATAGCATGTGGGTGTGTGTGTGTGTATGTGCGCATGTGCATGTGCGCGTGTGTGTGTGTGCGTGCGTGCGTGTGTGTGTTTGAGACAGACTTGAGGACTATCCAAGGCCTAAAGCTGAGCAGGAAGGGCCATTCATTTGACTTCCTGTTAACTGAATCCATTGTATTTATGTATACAGCATAGTTTGATTCAGGAGACAGAGAGTCACATCATCTTTGGGAAACAATAACCCAGTAAGTCACAGGTTTCCTCGGCTCCAGTCCTGTTTTTCAGACTGAAACGTAACAAAAACTGGACAAATTTGTTCTGTTTGTAAGGCCAGAGTGATAGCAGGAATGTTCTTAAAGATATTCAAAGTATGTAGACGTTACCTCCAGAGGGGGTTTGCTGGTGTGTGCAGGAGCCACATTACTCTGACACAAATAACTCAAAAGCAATGTATCCTTCAGATATTATAGATAAATTGATGTCATGTATGATAATCTCTTAAATGTATCAGTTTAATTTAGCTTTCGCTCTCACACACACACATTTGCTGTGAAAATGAAAGAGAAAGAGAGATGGTACTTGAAACGAGTGTTCACATAAGAAGGAGCTATTTGCATTACCAGATCCCGGCTCTTATCAATGCTAAACAAAGGTCCAATGTGCAAAGTTCAAACTAAACTAGTCAGTCTGTAAAGACTGCTACTACTCCAGCACAGAGACGATGACCAGCCAACAAGACCTCCAACAGAGAGAACAGAGAGAAAGGTAACTGGGCACAGACCACCTGGGAAGAGGCCAAGTGCAGCTGATAAGTCACAGTGGGAGTCAATCAACACCGACGTGACCCAAGGCCAATTTCTGGGACGCCAGAATTCACTGTTGAGTCTCCAGAGATATCATGACATCATTGTTGCAACTGTTTGCTCGATGACATCGTTGTAGTGGCTTTGCTAAGGGAAGTATTTTGCGCTAAAGGAGGAAGGTGTCCACTTGATGACGCAAACGTGCCAACCATCAGCTACTACTAACATCAAGGCAATCTAATTGTGTATATTGAATCTGGATTTCAAACACACAACAGCACTGAAACAGGTACTTATCAAGGTTTTAAGTGACATTTGTTTAAACACAATGCACTGGTGCATCACTTTGAGTTTCCATTGTGTTATAGGATCATCCGTGTTTGAACAACTATTATTCAGTTTTTAAAATAGACTGTTACATTGGGGAATCTGTAATCCCAGTCAGTTACTTCTTGCTTTTCCCATCTTTAATGTGCCTTTATAATTTCCTTTACCAGATACAACTGCAGTCGATGTTTGTGTTGAGAACATGACATTTTGAAGCGCTTAACTTCTAAATACAGAAGAAAGTTTCCTTTTGGTGAGACTGCTACCTATTGCCAGAGAATACAGATTCTGTTAACAGACTGAATCACAAGGTATAAATACTAGTGAGGAACAAGAAATTGTTTTGCTTTTACTTTCAATACTTGAGTACAGTTATGATCAAATAAACATATTTGGTGCTGAAGTTAAATGAACAGCATCAGTTAAAGTATCTTTACTCAAGCATTTATTTGGAACTTGCAATTACAGTTATTCCTTTTTGAATGCTTGATCTCTACTTTTACTCAAATACTACAAGGAGGTATTTAACCTACCTCTGTGGAAAACTGATATCTGAAACACGTGTGTGTTTCACTGTGTGGGGGTCAAAGTGTAAAATAAAGGGGCCCAGTGTCCTCCTGTGTGAGAGCATGTAGCTCCCAGCTGACCAAATCAATTTTAAGATCCAACAGATATAAACAGTATTTCACCAAAACAATCAATCACTAACATAATGTCTATGGAGAGATGAAACCTTCAACCTACCATAAATATTCGATTTCGCACATATTTTTAACCATACGACCCATTCATTCCGCGTGTGTGTGTGTGTGTGTGTGTGTGTGTGTGCGTGTGTGTGTGCGTGCGTGCGTGTGTGTGTTTGTGTTTGTGTCTGTGTGTCTGCGTGCGCGCGCTTCCAGGTGTGGTGACGACTACGCGGAAGTGGATTGTCCTCAGCGGAGAGCGGCTGGAGTGAAGTGACTCGAGTCTCCAAGCGAACAACATCATGGCTGACCAGAAGGACGTCCGATACTGCAAAAAATGCTCCTACATTTTCCTCAAATTCATCCTCTTCACCTATGCCATCGTCTGGTGGGTGAGTATGACCGTGTGCGTGTGTCACCGTGTCCGGGCGCCTGTGTGTGTGTCTGTGGAACTCCAGCAGCGACACACGGGGAAACACGTTAAAAGAGGGTAAATAACACGCAGAAACAAACTATTGCAACTTGTGTGTGACTTTTTGTGATGGCGCACGGTTGTGAAGCAACAACGGTTTCACCTGTTGAGTGTTGATAACTGTGTAAGTAACGTAGCCACGCCCTTTGGACGCGCGCGGTTACCTGGACTTGGTGTGCAGTGCATGAATCAGACAGAGAGCCATGGTGGGAGCAACGAAGAGGTTTGACTAAAACAGCGCGTGCGTGTTGCTGTGGTTTGTTTTGTCCTGCTGGTCACGAGCGTGCACGTGAGCTATATGACAGCAGCGACACGTTGGAGACGTAATGCAGTGTTGTGTCCAGTTATAATGTCACGGAGTGTGTTTGTGTGTCAAAGGTCCTGGCATCACAGTCAACACCAAATATGTTGGACAGCTCTAATGTTACCCTGCAACCAACACAAATTAAGTGTAAAACTAATTTTGTAACAAAGCTGAAATCACTTTTTGATTTGAGCTTTCGGTGACACACACCTGTAGCTTGTTTGTGATTTCACTGCACATGACATCTGCAGTCTCTCCAGGCCAAACGTCATCATAATGCAACATTTATGGGAGCAGTTTTCTGTTTTAATATGACATCATCGCAACCATAAAGACACTTTTGAGTTTGGAACTTGACTGGACTGCAAACCACTGGCCTTATTCCACAACATCGGTGCTCCACCTCACCGATGCTCTTATGGCTGAATGGAGGCAAATCCCTGCAGCTATGATCCTAAATTTAGTGGAAAGCTTTAGAGTTTTTTCAAATATAATGCAGTTGGGTTATGTGTAATTTAGTATCTCCCCAATGACTTCCATCTCTCACTTTAGCCGAGGTGTTACTGAGCAAGAGCGTAAACAAACTCACTCACCCTCCAGTTGTGTAAGTCCCTGTCAAGATGACAGAAAGACCAGTTTAGTGCATAAACAATCAATCCATTACATCGACAGAACATTAATCCACATATATTTTGATAATTAGTTCATTGTTTTAGTCATTTATCATTAAAAAAGATCAAGCATTAGCTGGCTCTCATTTCTCAAAACAGTATTTACTCGTGTTGATGTAAATGGAACCCATCATGCATTTTGAGGTAATTCAGATGAAATAAGGAATTAGATGACAGCGCTTTGACATCTGGACATTAATATTATCATGTTGTGAAATGATAGAAATGAATGTGATTGTTTTTGTTGGTGATCAGTGAGCGCACTGAAAGTTAGATCTGTAGGAAATAACTTAAAAACCAGATGTCTGGATTAATGGACATGTGCTCATACTGTTAGAGTAATGCAATATCCATGTATCATCAGTGGCTCCAGCAGCACACAAGAGGCAAACAGAAACCTTTTATTTCTGTAACATACCAGCAGAGGTCAGGGTGAAGTGTTCCCTGGAAAACACTCTTATGTTGAGTTTTCTTTGCTACATTAAATAAATCAAAGGTAAACTAAAAAGACCATTATCTGAGTGTGGGCAGCAAACTTTGTAACAATACCTAATAGGGTATGACATTTCTTTGGAATGCAAACTCCAGGCAGCCTAACAGGCGCTCTTTAGCTGCAAAGGCGTGTTGTCTAATACTCTGCATGTAATAGATTATATATAAATATAATTTGTCTGAATTGTTTGACTTGATTTGTTTGAAAGGCAGAAACTCAAATGAAGGCAAACTGCTAGACTCCAGCGTGCGTCACTCCTTTCTGCAAGTGAAAGAACTTGATACAAGTGAAACAAGACCCCCTGATGGCATAGATTGTACCCCTTGTTAAAAATAAAATCCATTTTTTGCAACATAGCCAAGTCCTGCAGCTGCTCTTGCTCATAGACAACATGACAAACTATAATTGAGCAGATGGCTGATTGACACCACAGTCCCAGTGTTAGGGAAATCACTTATTTGCTTGGTGTTGTCTAAGATGTGTATTCATGGAGCATGTGGGTGGGTGAGACACAGAAAGGCATGAATGGATATTTTGGAGAGTGAATGCTGCCTTGATACGGGAGATAAAACAGTTTGATGGGCGAGATGCACTGTGCTGCTACACTCTGTTGATTAACTCAGGTCAAACAGGCTTTCTTACAGTCAAACTGGAGTATTTCAAACTTTCTATGCCATAATATGATAATGATACAATGTCCAAGGTAATATCCAGCACTCTATTCAGTGTAGAAATCCTCATCGTTAGCTATCATCAATTATTAGTCTTTGTTTTGTGGGATGTTACACCGCCCAAATTAGTACTTTGTTATGTGTCCTACTGTATGACACACTTGGCATCAGTTGCGTTTCAGTTGTATCAAACAATTTGTTTGTGCGTGCGCGTAAGGACTTGTTTGCTCTGACTCAGTGTCTGGGGACAAGATGTGTGTGTGTGTTAGCGGAACAAAATTAAGGAACAATGCGATTTCTTCCCTGTCCCCCTTGGATCCTGGCTGAGCTCATACCAGGGCAATGACTCCAACTCATCCAGCCTTTATCAGCCCACAACCATAAAAGTGCCCAAGTTATCCAGAACTAAAAAGTCTGAAATCTGTCTCAGTTTTTGTTTGCATTCAATTGAGGATAAAGGGGATTCTTTCTGACAGAAATAAGGATTACACTGTGGAAACAGTTTGTTCCTGCTGGGTAAACTTTGGAGTCAAAGAAAAGAGAAGCAGCTTAAGTTGTGACACTTTGATAACTGTGGGATCGTTTCACTTCACTCTGCTGCTTTTGCTGTTTCCCCTAAAAAAAGACTGACTTTGGCCGTTTTGTAACAATGCGGACCAGTTCACACCCTGGGGCCGCCAGTTCAGCGAATTTCAGGCCGCTGAGCACGTGGTAGTTGGCCTGTAAATGTGTGGCTATGTGCTTAGCTGAATGGCACTACAGCAGCAAGTGATGGGAGCATTACGTGCAGCCAGTATGCCGCATCCCACAGAGAAGCAGCTCTGGTCGGTCCGCCGTCTCTCTCAGTACTCGGTGGATCCCTCATATGCTCCATAACGTGAGTCATCAACATGACAAGCCGGCCGATTAGACCTACTGCGGCTGCTGAAGTTCATTTTAAAGTATTGAATGAAAATGTGAAAAAACGGTGTTAGATTGTATTTAAACCTTCAAAAGGCAAAATAGGAAGAATAGGATGAATATTTATATTTGTTTACTCACAAACATTTGAGTTATTTAAAATCAATTGTATATTTTTACTAATTTGCAAGCTGTTTTTGTACATGTCTCAATATATGAAACACTTGCTAGCACCATACATGGAGCTTTGAGTCTGAAGCTAAACAATGTTCTTCTGTCTGCATGGTGACCAGCCCACTGCTTGTGTAACATCTCACTTTTAAATCACTTTGCAAAGCACCTGCCAAATAAATACATGTGCATTTTTAAGTTTTTAACTAACCACTAAAAACTATGATTATGTTCTGCACTCCAGCCCACATATCCAACAGCCTTCACTCATGCACCTGGTATAGAAGATAGATTGACCTTCAGTTTGAACCCAAACTCCTGTTGATGGAAGGCCAGTCCAGTCTCTGTGCTCTGTTCTGTTCCCTGTCAACTTGTTTCAGAGCTCCAGCACTGCTGAGGAAGTTGGTGTGTGGAGTGTAACAGCATACATAACGGAACTCAAAACTGGCCCAATCCCCTGGTGCTGTAAATCACGTGACGTCTTGTGATGAGGAGGCCTCATGAACGCTGACCTGGTTGGCAGAAATTGCGAGTTGCTCTCTTTAGAATGTAAAGGCGATGCTTTAAGAGACCTCCTCTCCTCTTGGCTAAATGAAAGTGTTGTGCGGGTCGGGCAGGGAGACAGATTACTACCATAACAGACAGCAAGCACGGACATGTAAGGAAAAAGGCACCACAGCGAAGTATAAACACTGCTCGCAGGCTGTTACTCTCCACCACGTCCCTGCTTTCCTCTCGCTCTCTCTCTCTCTCTCTCTCTCTCTCCTCGCTCTCATGCTGTCTGTCTTCATTTAGATTGGCTGATCGCTTTAATGGTGAGGAGACAGTCTGCACTTAGTAGCAGTCAATATAAGAGAGAATAATGTTTGATGTGTGTAACATGCTGTGATGCATCCGTCTGCCACAGTGAATGGATTTGCGTGTGTGTATGCAGATTTATTTAAAGGTGAAAGAAAATGTTCCTTATTAAATAACTAATAGTAATTGAGATACAAAAAGAGGACAAAGATGCATTGGTGCAGGGAACAGCAGTGAACCATTTCCTCCTGCAACACACGTCCCTCTGCTGGAAGTAACTACATGGGCTTTAGTCAACAACGTACCCCTACGTCTGCGTTTCCTAGGAGAAATATTTGATTGGTATAGAATCTTTTACAATGGTAAAGATCAACCCGGCAACAGACTGCAGGAGAAAATCACCTCGGTTCAAATCACACTCGTATTTTGAATGCAGTAATCTTTTATAAAAAAGACTCATACAAGACGACCTGCTAATGAAATGTCAGCATCCATATCCAAGGTCACATGAGTAATACCTCTTGCTGCTGTATGGTGATATATTTTGTTGGTAGGCTTGTGTTTTATGTTGTTCACAGGAGTAATGTGAGCATTCTGTCCTTCAATCGATTGACTTGGGGGGGCAGCATGGTCATTATCCATTTTCCCCTGCTTGTCCGCATCCTAATTAGCTGCCGGAGCCACCTCAGCACATACGCAAAGCAGCGGCAGCTCCACTCTGAGCTCCCTCCTGACCTCCTCCTCCTCCGCCTAGAACCCTTTATAAAGCTTTGCCAGATGAACAGAGCAACTCACCTTGAATAAGGAAACTGGGGAGGGGCGCTCGGTTGTAGCCATGTGGTCTGGTTGGGTGCAACCTGACAAGAAAACATAAAGACCCAAGGAAAAGCTATAGGGTCATGATGCCAGTCAGGTGGCGGATGAACTAGTGCTGGGTCAGACCAATGCTTGGCGTCAGAAACTGGTATTCAGGACGTGGAATGTCACCCAAACTAAGCGCTACATAGGCCTGAAATGTGTTGTGACCCCTGTGACCTTTCCTTTGTTGCCACCATCAGGTCAAAGTGACTAATACATCATCAAAACAGTTAAGTGGTAGATGTGAATGTAACATCTCCATGGAGACATTAGCTCTACTCTGTGTTTCCTTGTTTAAACCATATTTTTGGCTGCTTGGATTGAATGAGTTTAGACACATGTTTAACTGACGCACCGATCTCCCCTATTGCTTCCAGGTGGTCGGTGGCATTATCCTGGCCACTGGCATCTACGCTGAGGTAGAGAGACAACGTTACAAGACAATGGAGGGAGTGTTTTTGGCTCCGGCCATCATCCTGATTGTTCTGGGAAGCATCCTGTTCGTAGTTTCATTCATCGGAGTCTTGGGTACACTGAGGGACAACATAACGCTACTGAAAGTGGTGAGTTCTCATCTCATCTGATCTCATATCTTACATGTTTTTGTTGTTGTTCTGGTGTTCCATGTGCACAATGAGCCGCCATTTTAACACATAGCACTGCACTGTCCATCAAATTGGCGACAACTCGCTACTCTTTGTCTTGTTGTTGAAGCTCAGAAGTAATTGGACACACAGCTGCCACTTTGGCCCAAATATCCTTGTTAAATTTTCAATTTCACATCAAGAAAGTGGCTGCTGCATTTGCACACACAATTTCACTGCATACAGTACGTACTTTTATTGTGTACTAAGCAGTATTGTGTTTGTGTGCAATGTTACTCATGTTTAACTTGTGTATGTTGCCTGGCTCCAGTGATTTATGTTTAACAAAAAAAACTGTCCAATGAAGTGGCCTGTGCTTACTTTCTTCAATAAAGAAACAGAAGGAAGGATATCATAAGGTAAAATGAATAATAAGCCACCGTGCAAATGCGTTGTAGCAAACGTCATGTTGTGACCTCGCTCGCTCTACTCCAATCTCACCAAAATGGGGGCAGACATCATTGAGCAGCCAACCACCACTAACCACCTGAGACCTTATTCAAATCACATTCACCAGAGCGTGATAAATAAAAACGTAACAACCGGGGGTAAAAGCAAATATTGCACCTGTGTGAAGAGGACATGATGTGAAAATACGCAAGGAAAATGCATACAGAATTTCCACATGAAAATTCTCTACACTCTCGGACTAGTACAAATATTTAGCAGTGTTTACGCCTAAGGACGAGGGGGAAGTAAACATACTGATATTAACAGAATTAGTGAGACCGGTACACATGTGGAGGACATAAGCTGAGTGGTAGTTCGGGGGTTTCACTTTTTTGACATTGCAGGACAGAACTTTTTATTTACTGTGTGACTATTGAATACAATTTGTAATGACTGAATAACTGAAGCCTCTCCCTGTTGGTCTGTTTGCTCACAGTTCATGTACACGCTGACCGTATGTCTGTTTCTGGAGCTGATCAGTGGAATTGTCGCACTGTACTTCCGCGATAAGGTGAGCTGTCCAAGGTGCTGATCAATTATTGGACATCATACACGCACACACTCCTCACATCTCGGCAGCGAAGGTCTAACAACAACTCTTGTTTCATCTCTTGCTGTGAAGAAACACAAACAACCAAAACTTGAACTAACATGACATGCTTGTCACATTGTTAGTCTGACGATCTTGTAGGTACATTTCTTACTGGATGACATCATACCACCCAAAGACCCCTCCCACCCCAGCAATCACACAACCCCACATTCACACACCCCCATCCTGGCCCACCTGCGATAAAGAAACCATTTGATAATCAAGTTTCCAGCGGTTGCCATTTGTGATAAAACTAATTGGCATGTCCCCTTCATAGTGTATTTGATTTTCTCCAGATTAAGAAAATACATTGTGCGAGAAGAACACAAGACGAGACAGTGTGTAGTTTGCGTATGACTTCCTTCTACCAGTCTGTCTCTAGTTGGAGCCCAAGCTCACCCTCCCAGGCGGCCCTTATTTTAGAGTTAGAATAAAGAGTCTATTTTAAGGCATTAGATGAGAATATCCAAAAAACTAAAGTACAACATATGCAACAACTAAAAAACCAAAAACAATTAAAGAAAATGATATTTCACATCCTCTCTTGGCTTTGTTAGAAAGTGCCATGGCATACGCAGGAATGACACCCGCGTTGCCCCGACTTGGCTTTCATTAAAAAGATCAGAACTGCTGTTATGAGCGAGTGAAACATGGCCACAGGTATAATTTGAGTTCAATAACAGCTTCCATTAATGGATGATTTTACTGGCTGTGCATCAGAGCCATAATTCTTGTCAGGAAAAAGCGCAGCGACCTTATAACCAGAATTAATTTGTGTCGATTTAATTAATCTTTTATTAAAATGCTGTTCCTCTGAAGTGTCTCATTTGTTTCCTGCGTCTAGTCTCTTTCAGCTTCTCTCTCTCTCTCTCTCTCTCTCTCTCTCTCTCTCTCTTTCGCTCTCTCTCTCTCGTTCTTTTTCTTCCTCTTCTCTCTCTATCTTGCCTTCCAGCTCCATCTTCAATATTTTGCTATCATTCTCACTCGGCAGTAAGATCCAACAATGTTCCTCATGCATACTAATAGAGCCTTATCTATTGTTATCATGTAGTCCTGCCTGAGTAAAGACGTCTCACCGCTTCTTCAATAACAACTCCAATCATACAAAAGAAGTTAAGGCAGGAAACACATGACTTCCACATGTTGAATAAATGATTAACGTTTCTTTCTTTCTCTCTCCCTCTCTCTCTCTCTCTCATGGGGAAAATGTCCAAGAATATCACATTTCAGCCTTTTTGTGTCTCTTTAATGCCTTTTAATCATTTCATTTGTATGATTATTATTACATTATAGAAAATGTGGACGATGGGCTTTTAGATACATTTTCCTCTTATCTGTTTGCCAGTATATAATTATATCTTTGAATATATTCATGAGTTTTCGTTGAAACACAATTAAGTGTCATGTCAGTTGTACGATACCATCATCTCATTAATAAGGAGATGTCAATGATATGGCAGTGAAGTTTGCCTGCTTTAATAAGATTTTAGTGTGATTGCCATATAGGCAGAACTTAATATGGATTATTTTCCCTCAGTTTCATTTCTATGAACACCATTTTTAGACTATGACGCTACATGAGCTGAGGTGTGCATAGTTTAATATGATCTAATGTCACATGCCTATGTGTCTCCATGGGGACAACCACAGACTGTAAGAGTTGGAGCCTGTACATTGTATGTGTGGTTTAAAATAATGTGTGGTTTAAAATAAGAGGTTTAAGGATAAAAGTTAATTGTTTTTCTTCAAAACTGGTACATAGACCTTTGAGATTATTTAGAGTTTCTAAGGATCCTTTTCAATGTGGGCTGTGTGTCTAATAAACCAACCAGGTAGTGGAATAAGTAGTAAGAATGGCCTTCGCTAGTTTACATTAGATCCCATTTCCAAATTGCAAATATTTAATCTCAAAAGCAACAAGGCTCTTTCCACCAATCCTCACAATCTCACTTTTTTTTTTCCTCGCCCGCACAGTCCATGGAGTTACTGAACAACCACATCCGACGTGGCATTGAGAACTACTACGATGACTTGGACTTCAGAAACATCATGGATTACGTCCAGAAGAAGGTAAGAGTAGGCCGCTGCTATTACACACAACCTACCCGATGTATATTGACATGAACATTCCACCAGCCTCAGCGCCATGTAATCAATTTTTTGGCATCACGTGGCGCTGGTGGGGATTTGTTGGCTAAAATGTGTAACAGGAATGACTAGAGAAAGGAGAGTTGTTGTCATTGGCCCTCGTCGTCGAAATCTCAATACTCGCAGACCTGTGAAAATTTAAGATTGTGCTTCAGTCATTGGCCCTCTGTCCACTGCCCACAAGTTGTACGAAATAAAGACAACACCGGTTGTAACGCCTTTTAGTGCGGTCAGGGAAAACCCAGCACGGAACTTCTCAGAAACCTTCGACTTATAAGTGTGTGAAATCCATGCTGATTGCTTCACTACTTCTGAGTGAGCTATTCCACCGTCATATACAAGGCCAGACATCCTGACAGAGAGCAGTGCTGTGGCTAGATAAACACTGATTGATTCAGACGAGCGTAGTCGTGCTCCAAATCATCACAGAAGAGTTGACTGTACACCTGTGCCCATCAAACTACTGCACACAGACCTGCGCTTTAAGCTCATTGTTTTGACCGCAATTATGATTCCATCCTCATGCATGCATACATGCATATTTAAACTGCTCCATGGAAATGATTTAAACCTATTATTCTAGGTTTGTTGGCTTACTTGATCTGGGTGATGTTTTGTTCGATGACTTAACTGTACTGAATAGAAAAGGTGATGTCATTCAGCAAAGGGCTATTTTTATGATCTAATGACGGAGTATTAAATGGAAAAGGACTCTTTATTAATGGCAATTTGACTTCTCCACTTACGAGCTCCTACAGTGCAGCAGTAAGATTGAACAATAGAGCAGGTGAAGGTGCCCAGTGTTGAATTTGTGCCTTAAGGCTTGAATTATACTTTCGGTGGGCGTGTTTGCATAAAGCTGTGAACGCCGCTTGGAAGACGAGTTCCACGCCTGCGCAGTAGATTGTTCCGTGCAGAAGTTACATCATACGTCATGGTAACCAAGGAAAGTAACTGGCAATTAGGCCTGTATCAGGAGTATTGATGATGATTTCCTTGGAAAGAAATAACAATGGCGTCCTACATGCAAGAGGAAGAAGATCTGCTTTGTCTGCTGTACTTGACGCGTGTAGAAAAAAGTAAAAAAAGTTGTGTGTTCGGCCACTCGATCAATATTTCTGTATGTTCGCCGCCAAATTTCATTTCCCAGCCCGTAGCATCGGCGAGCGAATGCAACACCAGAGAACAAACCAATCTCCTATCAACGTGGCGGAATTGCGCTATTTAGCCGGAGAGGTCTCAGAACATTTAAAGAAAAGTGTATTTTGCGTGTTTGCATTTCTTGAACTTTCATTTAGTCTTTTCGCTTGTGATTTGTGTTGTGAAATTCGCTAATAACCATATGCATGCAGATTTTGGTGCCTTGTTGTAGCGGAGTGTCAAAGAAATGGCCGCGCAGAGCCGTAATGTACGCCCCGCGAAGCATTACTGGCCCTCACGCCACGCGGACGTGGAAAGTAACGGCTTTACTGTCCAAAGAGTTATATTCTTTGAACGATACGCCGTTGAACATTTTTGTACCTAACAACTTTATTGAAACTAAATTGTTCCATTAGTGAGTGTATGCTTTTTCTAAAATGTAAAGCGCAGACACTAGAAAAATGATCCTAACACACTGGTGGGTCTTCACACCATGGCTGCTTGGGCCCTAATGAATGAGTGTGTTATGGTAAATGTGTCTGCTGATTGTAGACGTACATGTTTCAGACAGTGAGAAACACCACTGCTGGAGCCACGCCACAAATCCCTGGATTAAAGGAATGTGAAATCATGTCCTGTGTTAACCACCTGGTGCAGTATGACCTTTCCACGCACTGCACCTCTTTTCTAATGGAAATGTAACATTTAGTCCACCCGTCATCACCGCTTGCGTCTTCACAGCTGGTAGAGGCACTGAGGGTCCATGTGCCCGCGCAAATGTGTCGCATCAGAGTGACAATGATGATATTGACTTTCTGGAATGTGCTTTTACTACGCCAGGCTCGGGCAAACTGTGCAACTTCACACGCCACTGCCACACAAACACCTCTCACCTCACCTTTTCAGATGGTTCTTATCACGATTTCTATGGCGGTCGCAGCATTCTGTATTTTCACAGCCACTGGAGCAGCATTTTGTGGTTAATATCACAAAGCGTCACTGCACTGGAATCGATGAAGACTTTATAGCTTGGACCCCGGTGTGATTGACCCACCGCTGGGCCCTTATTTGATACATTGTGGTACTTTGTATTATTATTCCATTTAGATATTCATAGAGCTGGTGTTCAACTAAATATAAATAGTTCATAAAGGAATACATTTTATTGCATTCTTAGGATATCAAGGTAAAACGTAATTACTGAAGGTCATCTTTCACTTTTTTGTGACATTCGTGTCTGATGTTGATCTACAGATGCATTAGAACCCTAAATGATGGGCTCTTGTTCCCCTTAAAGGTCATGCAAGGGTCATCCATTGTCACCGTTGAAGTGAACCTTGCTGGGTTCATCATTCATGTCAGGCATCTTGATTAGTTCAATCGTAACATGGGAGGCAGTAGCCTAGTGGGTAGAGCTTCCACTTGGGAACCGAAGGCTGGCCGGTTCGAGCCCCTGCCGAGGTGCCCCTGAGCAAGGCACCGAACCCTCAATTGCTCCCCCCTCTGCGAAGGGTGGTATGTAAATGTAATGTAAGTCGCTTTGGATAAAAGCGTCTGCCAAAATGACCGTAATGTAATGTAATGTAATGTAATGTAACACAGATTTTGAAGAAAAAGGTTCCCCACCCCTGCCGTAGAGGAATAATGGCGAAAGGACTTTGATTTCACACACAGCAATAACATCTGATCAGAAAATGTTAAAGCCAATGAAATCTATAGAGCTTAATTGAATTCCAGTATGAGACCAATGGGACTTAGACAAAGTCAAACAGTGGGAAGGATCAATCAATCCACTTGTCTGTTATAGACAAGCCTCATCTGATTGATTAGTTTGGCCTATAGAGAGTTTCAGTCTATCACACACCCACACACGGGTTGTCTGGTCAGGATGTATTACTGTGCATTTGTTCTGGGGATGTGCTTGTTTCTAAATTACTAAAGAAGATTCTTATCTGTGAATTACATTACAGTCATTTAGCAGACGCTTTTTATCCAAAGCGACTACCAATTATTGCAGGGCAGCCATTGTTCGGCGCCCTAGCAGAATTGTAATAGTCATGTGGGGCGGCAGTAGCTCAGTCCGCTAAGTGGACGGCTGGGAACGGTTCGAGTCCCCCATGTGGACCAAGAAAGCAGACTGGTAGCTGGTGAGTTGACAGTTTGCCTCCAGACACTGCCTAGGTGCATGTGAGCAAGGCACCGAAAGCCCAACTGCTCCATGCTCCACTGCACCCCTCTGTAATGTGTGTGTGATATGAGGGGGTGCAAGATAAATTTCAATTGCATGCGATTTGCTGTGAGTTGCATGCAAAATGACGATTAATAAAGTATCTTAAATCTTAATCTTAAATCTTGATAAAGTACCTTAAAAAATGTACTTTCTGCAGACAAAAAGTTTGTGCCGACAGTAGATGGATCTTCACTGGGCCCCAGCCAGCTCTTTGTAGCCAGCAGCAATTTGTAGATGCTTGTGAACATGCAGGTTGTGGTTGTACCTCTTAGAAAAGCCTTTTGAAGTTCCTCTATTGCTAAATGTTTAATTTTTTGTGGCTCTGGAGGCAAAATCATTTCCTGCACTTGGCTAAATGTGTAACAGCCTGTTCTTTCCGGGCGCTTATAAATAGAACCACGACATTGGAGGTACTTAAAGGATAAGTTTGTCTTTTTTTTATTTTAATATAGGCCCATTGCGTAGTTTGTGCCCAATCCAAACTGTTCCAAGCACAACGTTGCCGGCTGAAGAGGTTCTGAAGCTCCCAGTCAAAATGAAAGGCAAAGTGAGAGCAATTTGCTTGAAAACGCACCGGCCAGCGTGAAAACAACTTATCCCTTTACAGCCTACACAGTTTCCATCTTCATCTGATCAAATGATGTTGGTGACATTAGCTGTTGAAAATGATGGAAAAGCCTTTCGTCTGACTTATTTGGCCGTCTTTGCTGTGGAGTGGCAGATGATAGTTAATGGCTCCCACTTTCTCCCCAGAAAATACAGCCCAACAGTGGGATGGTAGTATAATTAAATGCTTTTAGCCTTTGGCAATCCATAATGCTGTCAGTGCCCTCATGTATATTATCTCAAATGTGCTGTAGGTTTGACAGTAAAACCACCAAGGTCAGACGTGTTGGACTTTTAGTTTTTAGTTTAATTTGGATTCAAACAGCACAACCAATGAACAAGGCAACAGCTGTGGCTCAACATACATTAGGCCATGACATATCAAACATTTAAAACATGTGAAATGTATGACTAATTAAAGTGCTAAAGAATTATAAGTACCGAATAACATTTCATACTGTAAATGTGCTCTACAACAGAGCCAAGTGAAAGTCTATAGAGAGACATGGGCACTCTTCCTTATGCCCCTCCTCCCTCCTCCTTTGAGGGTTTTTCCCGTGCTATGGCCAAAGCCCGTCATTCGCCACACATTCATGCAGAATCGTGAAAGGCACTGAAACTGATGGTGCAGCCATGGTTTCATTATCCCCTCGCACAGCGTGATACGGAGTCAACTTTAAAGATTTCTGGGTTGGCACAGGTTGCATGAGGCAAAAGGTTTGCATTAGTCTCAGGCAGCCTTGCAGTCAGTAAACAATCTTTAATCAGTTAGGTATCTGCCCACCCAAGCAATCCCTCCATCTGTCTGTAAGGACTTCAAACTCACCGTGACTGACAGTGACACTGACAGTCTGCTGATAATGGACATCCAAAAAAAGACACCCTTCATCTAAGAGCAGAGTAGCGAATAGAGGCAGCGGAGAAGAACATGGAAACTAAAGCCAGAAGCTGAAAAGAGGCAGACGCCGGACTCTTAACAGAAACATTTGAACCAGGCAGAGATACAAAAAAAAGTCTCCACCAAGATTAACTGGCTTGAGGCAAGGACTAAGAATAGGAAATAGGTCCTACGTGGCAGATTTTGGTGCAAACACATAAGTGGTGTAATTAAAAACCCCTATGCACTGCCTTTAGAATTAGCCGGTTGTCAATAACTGTAATTAGGACCAGCAAACAACTGATTTATGCCCAAATGTCTTCGCCTCCAGCAAGGAAAAACCCACAGAAATTATGGGGGAAAAAATGATTACATAAGATTTGATTGTGGGCCCTCTTTACACACATTCTGGGTGACATTGTACAACATGGCTATACAGGGTTTGCTCACAATATGTAAGTAACAAAGCTTAAAAGAAATCTGTGACAGTAACACTCATTCATTCCCAAGTGGTGTAAATATAAATGAATGACGCGCGTAAAAAAATAACATAGCTGAGAAGAATCACACATCTAGACTTCAGGGCTTTGTCAGTAAGAAATGAAATGAAGGCTGCCTTTTAGGTGAGAAGTCTTAGTGAACAGTGGTGCTTTTCTCCGTGAATGTAGAGAGATGAGAGCAGGAAGGAGAGTGAGTCTGCAGGGAAATAAGTCACTCCGAGCTGCCATTCAGAGTAGCCTTTTGTCACGGCGAGCGTATGTCCTGTCAGTCGGGGAAGCTTCTCCGCTGGCTGTTGATGGCCTGTAGAAGCACTCCAACCAGCTGGAAATTCACTTCAGCTATGCACATCCAGAGACGGAAGAAGTGAAAGAATCCTTTCTTAAAAGCTGCTTCACCCAACTCCATTTCCTCATCACATTGCCCACATGCCCTGTTTGACAGCCGGTTGATGAGTTTCTATGTCGGAGTAGGATGAATCTCTCATCACGATACATCACTGCACTAGCTGGGAACACTAATGACATCATAATTGCCCTGCCATCCTTTGACCCGTGCCAGGGTCTTGACCCCGTGTACTTGCAGACTCTCTGTGGATCAGTGTTCATGATGTGTGCGAGTGGCTTCCTGGAATACTGTTATCTCAGCATACTGATCACACTGGCAAATAGCAGCCTCATGTTTATTCATTTATTCATTTTTCCATATATCTTTCTCTCCTAGCGTCGTCTGAACCTTTTGTCCTTTTTGTTCTCTCTCACTCTCTCCTTTACATTTACTCACAATAAAGTCCTCTGTGTGTGTGAGCTACAATTGCAGCTGCCAGGGTCTTCAAGCAGTTGCTGTATTGTCTCCCCGCCAATGCAGCTGTGCAGGCACTATTTATCCCTGGAAAAATAGAAGTGAATTACTAATCACTGAATGGAGAAATGAAAGTTTAATTTAGCAAGAAAGTTGGATTAACTTTTGGATTTCTGGATTAGTTATTCATCTAATGTGTTCTGATCCAGAGTTCCTGGGTTCCTGAACTACTGACCCACAAGCGTCTGTTGATTTATTATTGAGTATGTTTCATGTTTCAATCATTTTACAATTCATTTTGTATTGATGAGTTATAAAAGCAGCAGTGACCTTCGCCAAATGTTTCCTGCAGCTGCTGATCAGAAGTCTAGACCAGGAAAGCAGGACGTTTGACCTGACATGACCCTTTTAAAACTTTTCTATCACTCTTAATATCCCGTTAGTGGTGTATTGTTTTGACCGCCTCCAGGACTCGGATGTCAACAGAAGCTGAACATTCACAGGCGTGAATTTTCAGACTGCTGCATTGGAGTGTATGAGATTGCACCGTTGTAAATGTTCTCCTCCTGTATGTTGACTTTGACAGAGGAAACACACAATGCAATACAGGAAACACACAACAAACTGTGCGGTAATATTGATAAACGGTGGTCCAGCTCGTCCTTGAACACATTTTCTGCTGTGCTGGAATAATTTCACCAACTCTTTTTTTATCTCCTGTTTGTCTCTTCATCTGTCCTCTCTCACATTAGTTCGAATGTTGTGGAGCTCAGGCGTTTCAGGACTGGGAGGTCAACATGTACCACAAGTGCCTTAGTCACAGTGCCTTATCCTGTGGGGTCCCCCATTCCTGCTGCATTGTTCTCGACGTGAGTATAAGATATTCTGTCCTGATTGTACAGTGATGTGTATGTACTGGCTGCTTTGGGAGGTGGGACAGGAAGGTGAGCGCCTCACCTTGACCCCCGGGCTCTAATCCTTTGGCAGCCCTGATGTTTCCGTGTCGGGGTGGGGGGGGGGGGGGGGATCCCTGCATCTGCGCGGATTTCCCCGGGTTTCCCTCTAAATCGAAACATGTTAGCTTAATGCTCCTGCCATTGCCCTCAACCAAGGCTCTAGGCTGTAGACCAGGAGTCCCTGAGCAATGCACTGCCCTTTACATTTCATCATTGAGAGACGGACTCATAATCCAGGTTTCCTTTTGCACACCAAAATTGTAGCTTATCGTATGAGTTTCATGTGTTTAAAACGCAGGAATCATATGACTTTCTTGAGTATAGTTGTTAAGATGCTACTTTACTCACTGCAACACTATTTCAGATTTGTTCCTTTGCGTTCTCTCCCCCTTCCTCCGTCAACCGATCTGAAAGTCCTCAAAAACAATCTCCACTGGTACTTGACATCGAAAAGTAGATTTTGCATTGGTGGTACTGGTAAGAAACATCCATAGGTTATAAAAAATACACTTTGCAAGTCAATACATTTATAGCTATAATAATGTGGATGGATGCACTTCCTCTTCCTGATGACTGTGATTAAGCCTACCTGCCTCACTGAGGTCATTTCCTCCCACACACAGCTCTCGTGTTCCTGTTATTTTAGACGCCTCCACCCCTCAGACTCCACACACAACCAGAGAACACACACAATCTTGCAAACTGATTGAAATTCCTTTCACTGTCCCATTTTCCATTTTTCACAGTATTAAATTATACTTCCCTTCACTCAATTACCAGGCTGCCACTGTTCATTAGTCATTATCAGTTATTCTTAACTTAGCATTGCATGAGATCACTTTATTGTTAACTTAAGTGGTTCAGCTAATTTGCTCTTGACCTCAGTCATAATATCCATTTATCTTCCTCATTAATGCAGGTTGTGTTTTTGCCGCAATGGCACTCTTAAGCCATTAGTGCTCATCTTTATGTTTACATTCAATCAAAGCTCAACAGATGACATTTTGCATAATCGATGTATGAAGAGAGTCGGCCTCCTGGAAATGACCATGCCACCGGCGTCCTCTGACTGAAGCGTTTACATGCCTGGATAAATGGATTTACAGTCGTATAATCAAATAATGAGCATCCTTCTGTCGCGTACACATGATGTTTATTGTTTGCATGTAACCTGCATTTAAACACGGTGACTGAAGCCTTAATTGCAACTTTATTTTCTACTTTTTGTATAGAGAGTTCAAACATATTTCTTTGGCTTGCAAAAACTAAACATCACAGCAAAAAGGAACCATAGACAACAACACTAAAGTAATGGCTGCCAGGGGAGAGAGTGTGTGATGGATGAGGCTCAGGCCAGGGGAGCATCGGTCTCCCTGACGAGCCCACTGACCCACACCTGCAGCACTGTGGAAACCTGCAAACACACACAACAAGCTGACAGGATTCTGCAGATGGGATGTGCGGAAACTATGTGTTGCATAGTTTTGCTCTGCCGATGTTCTTTCTGCTTCATTGTCTTTATTATGGTTTCAGTTGTAAGCTACATTTTATTCTAAGCTCCAGTGAGCGTGCAGCTGTTTCCCTCCTGGGATGAATAAAGCCCTGAGCAGTCCATAGACTTGTTGCTCGTTTACTCGTTGATTCCCCTCTCGCGGATGTAAGACATGGACAGAAACAAGGTGAATGAACCGTTTGAGGACTTGATTACTCCTCCACTGGTTGCTTTCACTCGTCTGGAAAAACAGCACAAAGACATCGCAGGCATCCACGCGTCTCACACACACACAGGCGCACAGGCACACAGGCACACATAGAATTGTACAGATTGTTTTTTTAATTTAATGTTTAAGTTTTCTTTGGGAGTGATATCCTGTTTTGCTCTTTGTACAACTTACATGGCTAAATATAATATGTGAAGGTGAATCCTGATAATGGATTCTCTTCACAAGCTTCTGGCTCCATTCGCCTTATTAAGCTGTGTTCCTTATCGTCTTTCTCTCTCGCTCTCCCTCCCTCCAGCCTAAAGCAGTGGTCAACACTCACTGTGGGTCCAATGTTCTCAATAAAGAGGTAAGTTACTGTATCACGTCTTCTGAAGTGTGTTGAAATATTCTGTCACCCTCTGGCAGCCACAGTCTGTCCGTCCTGCTATTTCAAAGGCAATAACAAAAAGTGTCTGTGTCTGTGTGTGTGAGAGCTTTTCCTCTTTTTAACCCGTTCTTCCCGTTCTGTGTGTTGCCAAGCTTTAATCCCATTTATGTGAGGTGGATAAAACATGATCGCATCGTTGCTACATTGCATGATGGATCACTGCTGTGTGTGAACACATGCCACCTAATACGTTGACCTCTTCATTAATGGTCATAAATGCAAACTGAATACTTGCTGATTCATGTCTGACAGCGTTTGTCTTTGGTGGATGTGATCTACGTCCGAGGCTGCACTGATGCATTCTTCCTCTGGCTGTCGGACAACTTTAGCATTATGGCTGCAGTCCTGTTAGCCATCCTGCTGCCTCAGGTACACACTCACACTGCACACGCTCACCCCACAAAACAAATGGAACCTCCAGTTGAAAATAAACTACAGAACCTCATAAGAAAAAAAAACATATTCAATGGAAAAATCTATCTAAAATGTATTTCATTGCAGTTTGAGATATTGTATATCTTGTTTTCATCCATGCTTCTCCCAGTGTTCTTTCCTGTTTTTAGTTTGACTGTGAATGTGATGTGAGCACATGGGAATGAAACATTAATGCATATTCAGCAGCCTTTGTGATGCTTAAATGACAAAATGTGACAAAATGTGATGAGCATCACTTCAGCCACATCTCACAGCCAAACCGGCACCGGCAGTGATAAAACATGCAGCGTAAAGTTGTACAATGAACACAATGCACTCCAGGCAATTTAGAGTTACGGTTGCATCAAAGCATTCAGCCGTTGTTTGTGGAAAAAATCACTTCAATCTATTCTCTTTTGTATGTTCTATATGTACATACAGCTGGGTTTAAATGGAAAACAGCAAAGGGTTACAAATAAGGTTTTTGTGATTCTCTGATTTGGGAGTTTTACAGTAATAAAGAGAATAGGAAAGAAAAGACATTTCCTCACTAGGTTATCCTTGTCGACATCACAACCACATTTTCCATTAAGTGCCACATGCACACTCACACACACGGGTAACATGCCCGTGTATATGCAAGGTTGCACACACAATGGAATGTGCTGTGAGTTTAGGAAAGAAGCTCCAGCTGTTTGTCCAGTTAGATCTGATCTAATCACAGGATGAAGATGTCCTTCCTTCCTCAGATATTAACCCCCCCCCCCCCCCTCTCTCTTTGTAGTTGTTTGGCGAGGTGGTCAGCTGGTTGTACATCTCTCGTGTTGAAGATTCCATCCGGGAGTACGGTGACTACAGAGACGGACTTCTGAACTCCAACACAAAGGAAAGAGAAGTAAAGAAGCAGGGCCGTGTGGCCAAATGGTGTCAGTGCTTGCCAGATATTGACTGACAAGTGGACTCTCTGCTCAACCCGCCAAAATTCTGTTTGATACGAGGGGTTTTGGTCAAAGCAGAACTGATTTGATTTGAACGTTTTTGGACTTTTCTTTCAATAAGAAAACAAGATGGAGCATTTGTCAACATTGTTGCCTTCTTCTCTAAACTCAGACACCAGTCGTTAACTTCTGATTTCAAGGTAATGTAAAAAAGTGTGAAAGTGAAATCTGTGGACTGTTTTGGGGACTTGATGGGTATTTGTTCTCTCTGGTTCTTTTCTGTGTTTAAGTTGCGTTGTGCCTCAGTCCGTCTCAGGGATCGGTCAAAGAATTCAAGCTTCATTTCTTGTTAACTCCTTTCAGTCTAAACACAAATCAAACCATACTTTCTGTGTAGCGACCACTTGTTTCACTCTTTCTGAGGCTCCTTGGATTCATATTCTGCTGCACCACTGGAGGATCCCATCTAACCTCTGGGTCTGATCATTAAACTACCACAGCTGCCAAAATGTGTTTTCCCACATGTGCTCAAATGCCAAATAAGAGACTCTTTCCTCCCCAGATGGTGACAGATGTATTCTTGCACCATTTGCATATATCAAAATGCCAGGATTGGACTTAACATTATTTTGAAATCTGATTTGAATGCCTCTCCCTTAGATTATTGCTGTAACCATTCATTTCAGTCATTTACTTGAATTTGAAGAGGGAAGCGGGTCGAGCAGTTTAGCTTTGGACACACTGCTTATCGGCGGTAACTTGATAGAAACAGTATCTTTAATGTTGCTTTTCTGGCGTTGCTATTATCAAAATGGCATCTCAGGGTTGAATGTTGCTCAGGATAGACATTTTGTACAAGCTGAGGTGCTGATCAAGATCAATTAAAAGTTCCATTCTAAGAAACATTTGATTTTAAAGTGTGTGGTTGAAAATATAGTAACAGTTTATAAGTATGTGCTTTCAGTCAGTTTGTTTGCACTCAATAATACAGAATCATTAGAATTCTGCTGTTTATCTAACTTGCTCTGAGTTAACACACTCCATTATGTGTACATGACATCTAAAGATATGAGTGTACTGCCTGCCTGTACTGCCTTGGGACGTTTGTGTTCATGCTTTGAAGTCTGGCATCATCAATTTCTTTTCTTTTCCTTTTTTTTGTGTTCAAATCTCTCCTATGACTGCATTCAGTGTTTGTAATGGTTTGTTTAATAGAATGTTTCTCACAGACAACTCGAGTTTATTGCCATCTTTATTACAAAGACCAAACTGGATTTACAGAGAATTACAAAGTAGCCTCGTCCGTAAAGGAGGACCAAACAGGAAGTTCGACAGAATGTTTGATTTTGAACCTAGGTGCTGAGGTTTTACCTGATGTATTGGATTTGAAAATGGACATTGCATGCCAAGAATGTGTGGACATGGCTCCTAATTATTGAGTTCAGTTGTTTTTAGCCACATCCATTGCTAACAGATGCCAAATGGACTCTTATGTTAACAGTTTTGGAATCAGGTGTACAATAAGCTCATATGTGTGATAGCCAGGTGTCCACATACTTTTGTCCAAATATATTCCACTGTACCCGGTGGAGATATTGGCTTGTGGGTTCTGAGGATATAACCACTTGGTTGAGGATTTGTTTTTTGTTTTTAATGTTCCCCACTGTTTGGGTTTCTGTCTCTGTGGCTCTGAGAAGGATGGAATGCATGTGAAAGTTGAGACTTCTTTTATTTCTCCTTCAATCCATCCCAATATTGATTCTGCTCAGTCTGGTTCGTTTGTCTGCCTCAGTCAATCAGATCAGCTGATGCGATGATTTCAAGAAACAGGATGTTGTTCGTGTTTAGCAGTAGATTGTGATTGTGAAGTATTTGTCATTGTAAAGTTCTTATTTTGAGCATAAAATATATTGATGCCACCTGCTGCCTTTGTTTATGCCACAATTTCTGTTCTGCTTCTTTGTGTTTCTGTATTTTCTTATCTCGGAATGAGAATCAGAATAGCTTTTATTGCCAATTAAGTTTACACTTTTTCTGGTTATTGGTGCGATATAAAACTCAAGACATAAGACAAGACAACAACTATGCAAAGAAATTGAAGTAAAGTAGAAAAACACACGAAATTAAATAAAAGTTTGACAACAAAACAACAAAAAACAATGCGCACAAACACACTGAGGCAGCCATTCGCGGCGCCATCTTGAATATGTTGTCTGTTGCAGGTTTCCAAGTTTTGAGGTCAGCTATTGCGTTTGCACTCGCACTAACAAAAGATATGTGATTTGTTAGTTATATGATTTTTAAAGGTCAGTAGAATGTTTACATTTGCATACCGTCTGTATATAATGTAAATGTGGACCCCTGTCATGGAAAACACACAGTGTGCTATCAGCATCATTTATTTAACAGGACTACAGCACAATGGACCCCCACCCCCACCCATGATCCCCACAGTGCTACAGTCAGAGCGGATATACATAAACAACACAACGCATCACCATTAGATCACCTTTTTGTTATTTTCAATGTGCTTTGTGTAACTGGGATGCGATTCCCGCTGAAGGTAACATGTATCAAACATGTGCACGCATCATATACAGGACGTGAGTAAAGTGATATATTCAGCATGTCAACAACAAGAAAACCACAGAAGAAGACCACCAAAAGTTATAGTACTCTTAATTGTTTGTGTGCTTTTTTTGCAGTTGAATGAACATACAGTACTACACTACACAATTATGAGGCTCAGGGCAACAGAAGCCAATCAAACTGCGTTTCCTTTCCTACAACTTCCAACTCTTTCTTGCATTTTTCGCACAATTGCCGCACATGTCTCATTTTCTCAGGTGGGAGGAGTTATACTGTATATATGTTGTGATTGGTTTCCGTGTGTCCCTGACAGATTCGCCTAAGTAAACACAAGTATGGGGCCAAAAACGACAGATTGCTGCTTTAACGTTTTACAGTTGTTTGTCTTGATCAGAATTTGCCTGAAAATCAGTTAGCGTTGTAAACATGCACAACACAATCCTGTGCAGACAAATGAATCCGAACCATAAAACACAATGGAAGTGTGGAGAAAGCTTAAAAGATGCTATTATCCAGGTGTCGTCCCAGCATTACCCTGCCTCCGCTTTCGTCTCCACTTGCTGCAATCGAGGTGGAGGTTGGAGGTGGCAAGGAGGGCAAGGAGAGCTGGTGAGTGTGGAGTGAACCCAGTGGCTTCATAGTGCTTTTCCATCTCTCTTCTCCTTCCTCCTGCTGCTTCCAGGGCTTCCTGCTTTAAGGAGCTTATTAATATTTTACAGCTAACACCACCCAGCAGGGATCATTTATTTTCCTACATCACCAACAAGGACGCAGGATCTGTGGTGAACGCTGTGCAAGGGACCATCGTGTTGCTCTGTTGCATGGCTGCATCCCATCCTGCTGCACCGCTAGACAAGCAGCCGTCATTCACCACTGCACCACTGTCATATTTCACTCACACACTCTCCTGCTCCTTTATCAGATGTCTTTGCTTTTAAGTTCATTGATACTGATCCTGCTCAGGCTTCCCTCCCCTGACTTCTCTGTTTGTAGACGTTCCTATAGGGCAAGGTGGACATTGGCATGGTTCCCCCAGTAGCTGATGTCTGTGTGTGTTGTTCAACTGAATGAAAGCGGTGGCGAGGCTTTTTTGTTCACAACTACAGACAACACTTGAATACTGATGGTATCTTTCATTATTCTCTAGTTCCTTGTCCTTCTGTGTTGTCATGTGGGCTTGTGAGGATATAAAATTTCCTTTGAGATCAGACAGACTAAAGTGATTTTTTTCCTGAGGCGTGAGGCCACTGTGATTGATATGAGTGCTGCTCGTCTGTCTGTCTGTCTGTCTGTCTGCCTCTCTTGCTGCCTCTTTCTCTTGACTTTCATTTCTCCCCTCAGCTGCCTTAAATGAAAGTGCAGGATGCAGGTGGATAGTTCTGCACTGCTTTCACTCAGACTTTGCCTTCATAACAGAGCCACTGTCACACTGGATGTATATTATGTGCTTTATATTTTCATTTGTTTTACCAATAGACAAAATCTGTATATCCTCACCTACTTAAAATGAACCCCATCCTAATTATAACAGCTGAAATGCCTCATTGCCTTTAATCAATTGTTTTTTGTATGAATTAATTGATTTGATGTTTCTCTCTGTGGGAGGCCTGTGCACTAAAGAGCTAATCTTCATTTGTTTGCATGCAAAGAGTAGTTATGAGGCAGTGCTTCTGCTGCAGGAGTCATTAACAAACAGTCTGTTAATAGGCCAAATCATCCATTTAATGTGAGAAATGATCATCACAGAAACAGTTGCTCTGGAAAACTGGAAATACAATAGAGGGGGGGAGAGAAAGAGAGAGAGAGAGAGAGACACACACACACACACACAGAGATGCATTAACAGAATGTCTACTGGTTTTAAGATTTCCATGACTTTCACCTCATCCTTCTCTCGATAATACATGTCAATAGAATTCTGTGTGTGTGTGTGTTCCTGCTCCTTATTAACGCTGTGTTCATGTAGGAATCCTGTGCAGTTACTAAGGCACTGCTCCTTATTATCCTGCTCTGTCATTGTTATTTATCATTTTTTCCAGCCTTATATGCGCTCACAGATTCAGAACATTGATTTTGTATTCTCTGAGGACATTCGGGTCCCACTGAAATACCATACCTCCACCAAGCCTGCACA
>NW_027466879.1:17292500-17335000 GCF_046128005.1 Genypterus blacodes | reverse complement strand
TTTATTCAAACGTGACGCTGCTTGAAGAGATGCAGGTTAGTTTTTGGGGAAATATGCGCGTTCGGCCGGTCAACCACAGTTGATAGCGGCGCGGTTATGCAGAACAAAACATCCGGACTGTCGGTTAGCTAAGAGATTAATTGTTATCTAAACTGCAGTTTTACAGCCACTCCGGGCTGCTAACAAGAGGCGCCATGCAGAGGAACAAGCTGAAGAGGATGAAGGTGCGTTTACACTGTTTGTTTGCTTTTGCACATCTTACAGCGCAGGATTTTAGCCGTTTTATTACGTAGATTTGGACGTTTACAGCACTGAAGCTCACTGTAGAGACGATCACCGAGCTGATCAATATCCCATCGATCTATGAGACAGTTTATCTCAATACATTTTATAACAATATTTGTTCTATGGAAATGTGTTCCTGGAAACCGCAGCGTCTAAAGTCCAGTTCAGGCTTCTCTATGAACTGCAGTGCTGTAACTCACTTCCTTACTGACCTGCATGCCGATCAGTTTGGGTTTGATAAGATCACATGGAGCTTTTGTTCCTTATATCCATATACTTTTCGTTTTCTTTATAATTCCAACATTATTCAAAATTCAATGCTGGCTTTGTGGTCTGTCAGGTGACACCAGGGGGGCAGAAGAACATCTCCTCCTTCTTTTCCACGCAAATCCAGAAGGTAGGAAGCTTAATTTTTCTGGTTTGTTTCTGCTTTAAGTCCTTTAAATATCTTTGTTTTGTGTACCTTTTCTTTTCCACAGCTTCTCTTTGACCCCTTTTGTTTTGGGGCTTTTGTAATCCTCTTCCTCATCCTTCCTCGTTTTTATTCTGTTTTGTAATCAGTCAGAAATGTGCTTTATGAATACAGTATATTGATCTAGAAGTATTTCTTACTTTCTTTATTCATCTTGTGATTTTCCTTTAGGATGCCTCAACTTTCGCTACACTAACCAAGGCTGAACCACAGACCAAACATTGCGAAACCTCCAAGGCGAGACTCCCCCCCGCATCTCCAAACAGGTGGCGTGTCCTCGGGGAGCTCCATAATCTGCTCCCCTCCTCTCCAGACCTCCTGTCTGTGCCTGAGACCCCAAACAGTCATGTGAGGTTCACTTGCTACAGCAGAGGCCCAGATACATGCAGCCCCCGGCCCACCGCCGAGGTCACGAAGTCCGGACAGCTCTCCCCCGTCGTCTGCCGAAGTCCCCGCTCCGGCAGTCTGAGCCAGCGGAGAGGAACGGTTGAGGACGGACAGAGAGTCAAGATGGATGATGGATGTTTTGGCCCCCAGAAAAGACTCTTCAGCCCTCCTGATGCGTCCCACGGTGCCAAGAGGCCAAGAACTGCCAACACACAGACTCAGAGCCCTGTGATTCACCCTGTAGCCTGTAATCTAAAGGTAAGAAGGCCTGCGGTCAACCCTGTGATGGCCAACGACCTCTCAGACGGTCCGGTCAGAAAGCAAATGACGTCACTGAAGCCTGTTTGTTTCCATTCACAGCAGGAGGCCGAAGACGAGAACTGTGTGCGTGCAGCGGAGGGAAAACCAAGCGATAACGCTAACGCCCTGTGTAAAGCTGACGCGCCCAAGCCCAATGCACACACACGCGTGAAGGAGGTCAGCAGAGACGAGGTGGGGACTCCAACAACAGCAGAGACAGACAAAGCCACTGTGACGTCATCTGGCAATCAGCAAGAAGGAGGTGCAGGCACAATGAAGTGTATGTATTCATTCATTCATTCTTTAGATTGCTTAACAAATACTAACAAAAACAATGATGTCATCAGGGTGTCCTCTGGAGGAGACGCTGGAGGAGAGTTGGTTTGCAGAGGACATTGATCAGCCTGCAGAGGAGAAATGCATCAAATTCCAGTGAGACACTTTGTCTTCCTCCAAAGATTCTTCTCATGGCACATTTCCTTGGAGCAGTACACACTGTACACTGTGTGTGTGAGCGTGTCCTCTGAGCTGCTGATGGTGCATGGAAAGCTTCTCTTCTGTCCCTGCAGTAAGGTGCCAGACCATGTGATCCTCTCCGGAGGCCTCAACAACCGCTACTGGGTTGTAAACGTGGAGGAGACGCCGGCTTACAAGACTCTGACCGTCTCCTGCTGCAGGTCCCTCCATCCCACTGAGACCTGCCTGCTGACAGACGGATGGTAAGGCTCCTCTGTTTTACGCTCGGTATCTTTGTTTTGACGCAGCGCTCCTTTGACACCCGGGCTTTGCGTTTGGTCTCCAGGGAGACGACGCCCGTCTCTGGCGGCGACGTGGTGCACCTGGAGGGGAAGCGTGAAGGTGGATCCTGGCTGGTGGACAGGGAGCAGGGCTTCCTGGTGCTGCATCCCGATTCGCTGGTGTCAAGCACCAGCATCTCCAACTCCATCCGCTGCATGAGGCGCGCAGTGCTGGGGGACATGTTCAAGGTGAGGAAGAGGAGGTGATCGAGGAAGATATTGTAGCTATTTCAACAAAGGCGACATCTCCTCACCAAAGTGCAGCGGCTTCAGCTCGCTGTCCAAAACCATAAACGGCCAAAATGAGTTCAGAGTTCAAATTTGTAGAAGAATTTGTTGAAAGGAACGTCACATCTCTGTCCGTATGTTCCTTTGCCCGTCCCCCACCTCACACACAGTTTACCCTCCTGTTTCTTTTTCCATCCGCCCCGATGCAGAGCTTTGACGGCGGCTCGAAGCAGATGCTGAACGGCACCATGGTCCATGAAGTCTTCCAGCAGGCCGCAATGGCAAAAGATTTCTCCTCAGAGAAACTGTCTGTCCTGGCAGAGCAGACGCTGTCCAGCCCTCAGCACCTGGGGGACATGTACGTGACCTTCACATGTCTCTGTCTGTCACGCTGTCATTTAGCTCTTTGTGCCACTCCATAAATGACCTAAGTATTGATTTGATTGTCAAAGTGGTGTCTGATTTGTCTTTGTGTCTGTAGGTACAGCTTGGGTGTAAGTCAGGAAGAGATGAAGCAGGAACTTCATGATTATCTGCCCTCAGTGGAACGCTGGGCCAAGGAATACCTCAGCTCCACAACACCCAAAGCCATCAGCCTCAAAATGTACACACACACACACACACACACACACACACACACACACACACACACACACACTGCTTTCCATTATATGACGTCATCGTTCTTCATCTACATCCTCGTCTGTCTCGTTGATTCCAGCCCCAGCAGCGGTGGAGCTCCAGGCAGGGGTCAGGACTCCTCTGTGGCCACCGTCACACTGTCAGAGTTGGCAGACATCGAGGAGAACATGTGGGCGCCGCGCTTCGGTCTAAAAGGTAAAATCGACGTGACGGCACGCGTTCGGATCCAGAGGCCGCGGGGCGGGAACCAGAGGACTCCGCCGGACAGGACGATGCCCCTGGAGCTGAAGACGGGAAAGCAGTCCAACTCCATCGAGCATCGCAGTCAGGTATGGATGGATGGGCGGACGGACGATCGGCAGGTTGACGAGCACACACGCGAGCATTCGTCTTATCTGTGTTCCGTGTGTGCGTGCGTGTGTAGGTGATTTTGTACACTCTGATGAGCATGGAGAGACACAATGATCCTGGTGCTGGCCTTCTGCTCTACCTGAAGACTGGCAGCCTGCACCCCGTGGTGGCCAGCCACATGGACCGCAGAGGTACACACACACACACACACACACACACACACACACACACACACACACACACACACACACACACACACACACACACACACACACACACACACACACACACACACACACACACACACACACTGTTCGATCCGCAAGTCTCCCCTAGTAACCGGGGGGTACTAGTCCAGCTCTCCGTTTAAAGGGTCCGAATCATCAGTTTCCCCGAGATCTTACCTCAGAGGAATCTCACCAAGATCTGACTGGCGATTAATTAAGCTGGTGGCGAGGAGACTCGCCTAGCTGCTAACTGCCCTCCTCCTCCGAACCTCTACCCCTCTTCCCCCAGCTGACTCCCGGCCGAATAACCCTTGTGGGCCGGTGACCGTAGCTGGTCGCGTTCGTTCACGGCAGCTCTCCTCTAAATGAATCGGTGCACTTGGTAAATTGCTAGGTTAAGTTTTAGTGGCTCATGTCTGAGGGAGCCCCAAGGGTTTGTTTAAGTTCGCCTTTGGCAAGAGTTAACCGGTTAGAACCTACCTCTCACTCATTTCCTTTCAGCCTTTCCTTGCGCCTTCACTGGTCGCAGAAGTGTGTATGTATGTAAACAATTTTGTAATTTGATCACAGCATTGTAGCCAATCACAAATCACATATATCCCTATGCTAATCATTAACTATTAAGAGTACACAGACTACTATTAAAACTATTAGCTGATCTGATCCAAGTTGTTATTTAATTATCAATAACCTTTTATCAAGTTTCCTAATCTGATCTTAATGTAATTTAATTATTAAGATTCTTCCATTAAGCTTAAACCTCTGATTCTTGTATGAACTAGTTATTAATATACTTCTATTAAGTTCAAAACTTGTAGTGTAAACTAATTATTACTATTATTATTATTATTACTTTTGTTAACTTCCCTAATTTGATGCTAGTGTAACTCGATGGTTGACACACGCTTGTTAACTTCCCTAATTTGATGCTAGTGTAACTCGATGGTTGACACACGCTTGTTAACTTCCCTAATTTGATGCTAGTGTAACTCGATGGTTGAGACACCCTTGTTAACTTCCCTAATTTGATGCTAGTGTAACTCGATGGTTGACACACCCTTGTTAACTTCCCTAATTTGATGCTAGTGTAACTCGATGGTTGAGACACCCTTGTTAACTTCCCTAATTTGATGCTAGTGTAACTCGATGGTTGACACACGCTTGTTAACTTCCCTAATTTGATGCTAGTGTAACTCGATGGTTGAGACACCCTTGTTAACTTCCCTAATTTGATGCTAGTGTAACTCGATGGTTGACACACGCTTGTTAACTTCCCTAATTTGATGCTAGTGTAACTCGATGGTTGAGACACCCTTGTTAACTTCCCTAATTTTGGTACTAATGCAAACTAATTATTAATGCACTTCTAGTACGTTTCCTACTCTGCCTTCAGTGTAAATTAATTGTTAATACAACTTTACTATATGTAAAACTCTTATACAGATTATTGTTACCGATCACTACATTCCAAACACACACACATACACATTAAAATGAACTAATCTTGTTCTAACCTGTTTCTAGTATAAATTGTGAGCTGAGGTCTAATATATAATAACTACATTTTAGAGAGAGAGAGGGTGGCACACGGGCGCGCCTCCTCTCCCTGTGGGTGGTGTGAGCTTCCTAGACATCAGAGAAAATCACCTTAGTCCCCAGCAATTTGGTTGGAAGATGGTTCAGCTTCTATTCCATACAGGGTAATTTGCCCCTTTGCTGGGGCAAAAATCTCCTAGTCCAGCCTGGGTAGGTTCGCTCACAAACTCCCTCTAGTAATCCAAGAGTTAATCCTTTTAGTCCTGATGGCTTGCGAAGACTGAACCTAGATTCTAGCTTTGCTGTAACTTTTATAACCCTGTGCGCTGAATCGTTTGCTCAATTTCCCGATCTTAGGGCAGTTATGAGAAATCTCTCTCTCTCTCTTGCTTAAGCTTTATTTCTCGTTTATGCCTTCTTTTGTAAGCTACACTTCTCGGTATACCTTCTTGTGTCATCAACATTCTAGTTTCATAATCATTGTACATAAGCCTAGTTATCTGATATTCTTAACACATTTTAACCCCTTTATGCCTGTCAAATTGCACTATACTACCAGTACAGATTCTTTTAGGTATTTTTCCATTAGTTGCTGTTTGAGTGAATCTCCATTAGACTTATTATGAGGTAATCAAGGGCTTTTTCCATAGACACCTAAACTTCCTCTTTCTCACAGTACACAATATTCTTGCTTTTGGCCTCTTACCACTTCTTCTTTTCTCACAGTACACAATCTCATCTTTGTTTGTGATTCAAATTCTTATTGACATTTTTACTTCTTATAAATGCTTTAGATTTCATAAATACTTGACAACACACACACACGCGCACACACACACGTGCACTCACTACTACATCAACTGACCTGATGGTGGCGCTACAACAACTGTAAAAAATTGTCAATAATGTTGAAACAGGTCATTATGGAATCAAACATTTATTTGTGTGTGTTTACATCTCCCGTGTTGCCCCAGAGCTGCTGAAGCTGAGGAACACCCTGGTTCATCACGTTCACGCCTCTGTGGAGAAGGAGGCGGGTCGGAGCCGTCTGTCCAGACTCCCTGACATCCTGACCGACAGACAGACGTGCCGGTACTGTCCTCAGAGGAGAAACTGTGCTCTGTACGAGAGGTGAACTCACGCTGCGTCCAGACACTCAAATGGAAACGACACCTCTCCCATATTCCATCCTTACATCTGCATTTGTCTTCCTGTGGTTTGGGGCGTCCCTCCTCTCCTCCAGGGCTCTGGACAGCAGCTCTGTTGACGTTGCTGAGGATGTTGTGCGAGACTTCCTGTCGGAGGAGACGGGTCACCTGACAGCGACGCATCTCAGCTATTTCTCCCATTGGCTGCTGCTCTGCTCCTTAGAAGCGGTCACCACAGAGACCAAAAATGGCCGCAAGCACGTGTGGCTTCAGACGTCTGAGGACAGGTGAGAGGTTCTTTCACACGACGACCTTCATCAAATAGTGACAGCCCATCAGGAACTTCAGATGTATCTCAGATTGTGCCGTGAAATCCTTTGTTTCCTCGGCAACCTGCAGGGAGAAGAAGGGGAGCTGCGTGGGGAAGCTGCAGCTCCGCCTCCCTGTCGCTGCACAGTCACATGGGGTTTTCCTCCATCACTTCCAGCGAAGCGCCACGGTGCCACAGCAGAGTTTGGCCAGCGGGGATCGCGTCGTCGTCAGCGATCAGGACGGGCGTCTCGTCGGCTTGGCAACGGGCTACTTATGTGATGTCGGCAGAACGACCATCAGCTGCACTCTGGACAGGTTGACAATTTAAACACAGAGAACTGAAAGCTGTTGTCACGTGTTTTATATCACAGCTGTAGCGTTACAGCAGTGATGAGCAACGTGTCACTGCGCTGTGAACAACAACCGACGGTCAAGGGACACTGAAATGTGTGTGAACTGACGCTTGTGTGTTACAGGGACCTGTCTAAGTTCGACGGCGTGCTGTTTCGCGTGGATGCCGACGAAGGCGTGGTGGGCCTCAGCACGCACCTCACCAACCTCTCCAGGCTGATGGAAAACTCTCACGACAGGTTTGTGCAGCGACACGTTTGGTTTCCTCCGTTCCCCCACCGCAGGGTTTTATTCAGGTTCATTTATTGAAAGTGTATGTCTACGCAGTGATCATCTGAGGGAGCTGGTTGTTGACCTCCGACCTCCAGAGTTCATCTCCAGCCTCAGCTCTGTTCTGCCTCGAGAGGCCAAGGACACAGTGGCCAACATCCTCAAAGGTGACGGACGGTTTCTTGGCAGTCTCTTTATTAGTCTTCTTCTTTTCCAACTGTTGTAAATGGTGTGTGTGTGTGTAGGTCTCAACAAGCCCCAGAAGCAGGCCATGAAGAAGGTGCTGTTGTCCAAAGACTACACGTTGATTGTCGGCATGCCCGGCACCGGCAAGACCACCACCATCTGCACCCTGGTAATCTCCAAACTGTGCCATACCCTGAATCCTGAATCCACACATTGCACCGTCGGCTGTTGAACGCCTCTCTGCTCTTTCCCTTCTTTCAGGTTCGCATCCTGCACGCATGTGGCTTCAGCGTTCTGCTGACCAGCTACACCCACTCTGCGGTGGACAACATCCTTCTGAAGCTTAAGCGTTTCCGGGTCGGCTTCTTGCGACTCGGTCAGGGGCAGAAGGTGAGACGACACTTTCTAAGGTCATTAGTCATGAACAGATAATGTGAAATGCTACAAATGTGTCATTATGGACTCGTAGCAGAGCAGCGTGCGGTGACGGCTTCTCTAGAATCCTAAGAAATGGATACAAAGTTAAAGCTCCAACAGCAAATTTTGGACAATTCTACAAATGCAAGGACTAACAGTCACCCTCCTGTTGTCCCCCCCCCCCCCCCCCCCCCATAAGCCTAGTTATCTTCTTGATATTCTTAACACATTTTAACCCCTTTATGCCTGTCAAATTGCACTATACTACCAGTAAAGATTCTTTTAGGTATTTTTCCATTAGTTGCTGTTTGAGTGAATCTCCATTAGACTTATTATGAGGTTATCAAGGGCTTTTTCCATAGACACCTAAACTTCCTCTTTCTCACGGTCAACAATATTCTTCCTTTTGGCCTCTTACCACTTCTTCTTTTCTCACAGTACACAATCTCATCTTTGTTTGTGATTCAAATTCTTATTGACATGTTTTTTACTTCTTATAAATGCTTTAGATTTCATAAATACTTGACAACACACACACACACACACACACACACACACACACACACACACACACGTGCACTCACCACTACATCAACTGACCTGATGGTAGCGCTGCAACAACTGTAAAAAATTGTCAATAATGTTGAAACAGGTCATTATGGAATCAAACATTTATTTGTGTGTGTTTACATCTCCTCTGTGCTCCTCTGTTGTCCCCCCCCCCCCCTCCTCCTTTCATTTATTCTTCGTCCTCTGCTGCCCCCTGCAGGTTCATCCCGACATCCTGCCGTACACGGAGGAAAGCGCGAGGAGAAAGGGGGTCCACACTCTGTCAGAGCTGGAGCAGCTTTATAACAAGGAGGTGTGGCGTCGCACGCTGTGATTCCCTTTCCTCCTCATGATAACGCACATTTTTCCCGCTGTCAGTAAACGCTTCGCACTTTGTCGTCCGCCAGCTCGTAGTGGGAACGACCTGCATGGGCATCAAACACCCCATCTTCTCCCGTAGGCGGTTTGATTTCTGCATCGTGGACGAGGCCTCTCAGATCAGCCAGCCCATCTGCCTGGGCCCTCTGTTCTACGCCAAGAGATTCGTCTTGGTGGGAGATCACCAGCAACTCCCACCCATCGTGCAGAACCAGGAAGCCAGGTGACGTACCAACGCAAAACCAGCCGGGCACACATTTGTGTACGAAGGTGAAATCGAATATGAATACAGAAACACACAAACATCACACATCTAGTACATATGGCCTTCATTTTAATGGCAGGGTTTGTACTGGCCACTGAGCATCCTCATTGGAGCAGTTGGACGGTATGAGCCTTGCTTAAGGGCACCTCGGCACTGCCTATGAAAAATAACTGTGTATTATTTCCGTCCAGGTCACTTGGGATGGATGAAAGCCTGTTTAAGCGACTGGAGCACCATGACGAAGCCGTGGTTCAACTCAATGTCCAGTACAGAATGAACAGGTACACACACACACTCACACACTCTTCAACATTCCAGTGGAATTTCTACTCCCCAACATATTCAGCTTCCAGTCCTGCCAGTGCGAGTGATTGAAGCCCACATGTGGAGACGCTGTTATACTGTCTGTCTGCCTTTAATAAGAGCAATATGGAATCAAAAGCAAAAAGTAATCAGTGTTTGTGTGTGCCTGTGCTTGCAGACTTATCATGTCTCTCAGTAACTCTCTGATGTACGACGGCCAGCTGGAGTGCGGCTCAGAGAGGACGGCGACGGCTCTGCTCGCTCTGCCCCTCCTGCTCGCCGTCCAGACGGAGCTCGCCGCTCACGCAGGGACGCGACCCCAGCGTGACCTGGCGTGGATGCAGGCAGCACTGTCGCCCGACAACCCCGTTTGCTTCCTGGACTGCTCGCTGGTCAGTTTTGTTGTGTCGACGCCAAGCAACATGGGCGAACAGCATCTTAAATTTGTCTTAAATCCCTCCACTGTTTTCTTCAGGTGCCGGCTCTGGAGACGGTGGAGCAGGCGGGCGTGAGCAACCACACTGAGGCCGCCCTCATACACACTCTGCTCTCACTGCTGATGAAGGTACATCAGTCCACGCCGCAGTATCTGTGACCTCCCACCGTCTGGCTTCCATTGTCACACAGGATAAACATCTGTATGTTGCTTGTTCTTGTCTCTTTAGGCGGGTTGCAGGCCTGGCGATATAGGCGTTATCGCCCCCTACAGGCAGCAGTTAAAGAGCATCTCGGCTCTGCTCCAGTCCCCACTCTTCACCGGCGTGGAGGTGAACACGGTGGACAAATACCAAGGACGAGACAAGAGCGTCATCGTGCTTTCCTTTGTCAGGAGCACTGCAGAGGAAGGAAAGGTGAGCGTCTATCATCCATCTCTGCGTAGACGAATGAAGAAGCAGCAGCAGCAGCAGCAAAGTGGTGATGTTTCCGTTTATGTCGTCCTGCTCTGTTCACAGTTAGGGGAGCTGTTGAAGGACTGGCGCCGCCTGAACGTTGCGGTGACCAGGGCGAAACACAAGCTCCTGATGGTTGGCTCCGCCTCCACGCTGCGCCGCTACGCACCGCTGGAAAAGCTACTGGGCCACCTCCAACAGGAGAACATGATATCCTTCCACTAAGAGCTGTTACAACATAATAGGTCAACGTGGTAAATTACGTTTGTGCAGGTTTTGTGTTGGGTTTTTTTGTGCCAAGCATGTTTTTGTCCTTAGCCCTGACATCACATCATCCAGCTCCCGCCAGGTGCCCACAAGATCCTACCCAGCATGCACCTGTGATTGGTATTTTCATGGCAGTAGGTACAGCACATACATTCCGGTCCAGATGTGACTCACGGCAATAACTGCTCTGCTGCTTTTACTACATTACAGGTGTCCTTTGTCATTTCTCTGATTCTGTTCGATTGTTGTTTTTTTTTGGTGCCTTAACTTTCACACAAACAGGATTTTATTCCGCACTGACCTGAATGCAGCTTGTTGCAGTACAGGTCTAAGTACTGTGAGGAGATTTTTAAGGTAGAGACTGTGACGCCACAGTGGCATTTCTAATTATTGTCAAGGACACTGGACCTCTCCAATTACGGGTGGATGTATACTTGCAAAAAGAGTCAACTGTGTGTGTGTGTGTGTGTGTGTGTGTGTGTGTGTGTGTGTGTGTGTGTGTGTGTGTGTGTGTGTGTGTGTGTGTGTGTGTGTGTGTGTGTGTGTGTGTGTGTGTGTGTGTGTGTGTGTGTGTGTGTGTGTGTGTGTGTGTGTGTGTGTGTGTGTGTGTGTGTGTGTGTGTGTGTGTGTGTGATTTGTAACAACATAAGATCAATAACCTGCAGCTTTATTACAACTACTTTCACATCGGGACCTCAACATTGTACTAACATATATATGTACATGACAGCACTGTTACCAACCAGGCTAGATGTTTTCAGAATTGGCAAGTTAAAGTGACAGTGTGTCACATTAACCGTGTGTGTCTTATTTTATTTGGCAGCTGTCTAATGTGAATAAATAATGAACATGTGTCTGAATGATGTGTCATTTTCAGTCTGACCCAATGTAGTTGCTTTTTTATTTATTTAGTCAAATCTTAAATACAACCTCTGTGTGAGTGAGGCACATCCTTAAGTATTTGTCTGCTTATATCCGTATTATAGGATGATTGTCCCCTGCAGCACAGTCACAGCCTGTCCAGCTATGTTGATTCTCCCATCATCCCTCACTTCAAGCTCCAGCTCTCCACCTCGACTGGAGCACTGATAAGCTGCACATACACAGACGATAAGAAAGAGTTTGTTTAAGTGCAGTTCAGTTCTGTGTTTATGGCTTATTTACAGGTGGAAACCAGTATCTGCCATTATAGACACGATGCTGCATTAATCACCTCAAACCCATCAATATGTTACTCACCTAACATCTTCTTCTTGCCTAATGCAGTCGCCCAATAGCCACCCAGGACTGTGTGGGCAGAACCTGTAATGACAGACAAAGATCTAAGCCTCTAATAAGTGTGTTGCAATCAGCAGCAGCATCATCATCATCATTATCATAATAATACACATCAGCTGAGGCCAAATCCCTGTGACAGAATGTACTGCTACCCAATGAAACTTCTGAAATAGTAATATAATGGTGATGGTGTTCCTACCAGTGACTGGGTCCTCTGAGATCCCATTCCATGGGGAAAAAAATCTGGAGTAAAAGTCGTATCTTGGCTGGCTGTCTGGAGATCCTGGCAGAAAGGTGAAGGACAGAATCCGATATAATCTCTCTACTGGCCACACCTCTTCAATGGACGCTGATTTATTAGTTTTACTGATGCATCATTTTACCTTTATCCAACATTTCACAGGGCTGTCTGATTTAATGGCTCTGTTTACCTTTCATGGTGAGGATCAGACCTTTCACCTTCCCACTCTTCTCACAGCGCATAATCGCCTCAGAGTCAACTTTCAGATGGGTCAGCACAGATCTGGGGACATAAAGACACCAGGGTGTGCAAAAGGTGCAGGTAACAGGAATTCCAACGGTCCGTGAAGTGTGCTCGTCACAGTCGCTACGTAGTTTGCGCGACGATTGTGTCGTCAGGCTGAGGCGGTTTAAACACGGTTTATAATTAAGTTTGAACATTTTTTTACCCAATGTGTGGGTATGTGATTAACAAAACACACACACACACCGAGCCGATATCAAGTAGATAGTGCCTGTGCTGGTGCCTGCAGCACCGGTCCCCTCAGTTCAGTCGCAGAGGAGGTCATCACGGCACCAGTCACCAGTTTGCCAACTTCACTCAGACAGTATAAGCTAGCCATAGTGATCCCCTATCTGTGTCCCTCATTATGCCCGAGGTGAGGATCACCAGAGGACAGTTCCAGAACTAACTCATCGACTGGAAGACTGTTGACATTGCCCCAGCTCCCAGACGACTCACTTGCCCTTCTCAGAGCTTTCTCCTTGTATTTTATGGTTTCCAGACCAAAACATACAATGGTCACCGAGATCACCCACAGCTGGACCACCCTATCGTTCACTGCTCTCCTACTCATTCCCCTATGAAGGGCTGTTGATACAGCTTCAACTAGCAGACAGCAGGGATCACAGGAGCCTCATATGGAGTTCCCATCTCCAGCACAATCTATGCCTCAACCATTCCTCACCGCTGTTGCTCCACCCGTGCTACAGCCTGGATATCCCCCTATAGACCGGGCAGTGTCTACACACCAGCCTGTGCCTCAGCACACCTTTCCATCAGTACCCCAGTCACTGCATCATGCCCTTTATGGGCCTTACCCTCCTTACCAAGGGCACAGAGTCAGATCAACACCTTATCTCCCCAAGGTGTTTCAGTATGCACCCCTGACTATAGAAGGCCCATCATTCCCAGACTTTAGCAAGGAGGATATAGCCCAGTATGTAGAGTTATGTCTATCCCTAAGCTTTCTCCTGCGTCCATCTGAGGAGTACAAGTACGCCATCTTGCTGAAGCATGTTAAGGTGCCTCATGTCCATTGTCTAGTGATTACTAGCTCATGCAGAGTCGATTAGGCCTTATTCTGAAGCTCTTAAGGCACTGGATGGGCGCTATGGGCGCCTATTTCAGTTTGTGCTTAGCAAGAGACAGGACATGGAACGTTTATCACCCATTCGAGGCAACAGGCCTCTCAAGTTTTCCATTAGGGTACAGTCGCTGGTGGGAATGCTGAGGTCTCTCCGACCTCTGAGGTCTAGTGAAGGTCAAGACGAACTAAAGTGTGGTTCTAATGAGAAGTGTCTCCTCAGGAGGCCCAAGCACCAGCAAGAGAGGTTCAAGAGGTACTGGCACAGTGGTGATGATGGTTGATGAGATTTCCTCGAGCGCTGTGGCCTGTGGGATGGGTCACTATGAGGTGCAGGTGGGCAAGAACACCTACATCAGACCGGTGGCCAGACTCATTGAGTTGCCGGCTATCCCAGAGGATCCCCTGACGGCGGCGCCCATAGACAGTTGAGACTTTCCTGGAACTGGTTCACACTGTGCATCAAGGGCAGCTGTGCAAAAAGCTCAGGTAACGGGAATTCCAACGTTACAGGAAGTGCACTCGTCACAGTCAAGCACCCTCGTTAGGTAGTTTTCACGGAGAGAGAGAGAGAGGGAAGACGCAATCGCGCTGTCACGCCGAGGCGGTTTAAACGGAATAAGGTTCAAATGTTTTTGGATGTGCGTATGGGATTTACAAAACACACACATACACACACCGAGCGGATATCTTAATAGCTAGTGCCTGTGCCTCTACAACTGCATCCCCAACTGCATATACACAGTATATCTTCAGTGAATTAAACTCTCATTCAACATCCCAGCTTACCCGTGTCTTGACTCGACACTCTATTCCATTGCCTACAGTTCTTTACCAGAGAGCTTTAATACACTGGGTGTGTGTGTGTGATTGGTAATTGGTTGTGCTCTGAGTGTGATGCACCAGCAAAGGGAGGAGCAGCAGTCAGAAGTAAAAGACTCAGATGCATTCATATGCTGATCTTTCTTTGTGTTGTCATTCTAACCTGTCACAGCTATCAGCCAGTCGGACCATCAGTTTCTTTGTGGTGGAGCTCAGGTGGACATCCTGGACTGGGAGGTTTCCTACTGCTGCCTGTTTCATGCAGACAAATGCTTAGTGACAGGCGAAAGGTGACAGTGTTGTAAAGACAGAGGACAACTCACTGACCTTGATGATGTCTCTGAACTCATTGGAATCCTGAGAAGAGATTTTTTTAAGGTGTTAGACTGATAACATCATGTAGTGTTTGGCTGATCCTTCAAAGTTGTCCAAGTGTGTGTGTGTGTGTGTGTGTGTGTGTGTGTGTGTGTGTGTGTCTGTGTCTGTGTCTGTGTCTGTGTGTGTGTCCTCTACATAACCTCATACCTGTTTGGTGGGTGGGTTGAGAGGAAAGTCCATGATGAAGCGTTCCCCACACTGAATAACAGACAGTTCTCCACTCTTTGTCTCAAACACCAGAGTGGGATTCACATTCCCTAAAGAAATAACACACACACACACACACACATCACTGTGAGGCGTGCTTACATTAAAAGCTCAAAATGTGCGTTTAGCTCTGTGTCTTTGAGACATCTGTTTCTTTGTTCACAAATATGTAAACAAAGTGTGGGTAAGAAAAAGCTTTAAAAATGTTATTGAATGTATATAGATTGACGGTTCAGTCTTCTGATCCTTATGTGAGAATCTGCCCTTCTGCCTTCCCACTCCAACTCTCAACTCTTTCATCGAGTTTAAAATAGATACAATACTTTCACAAATAATAATTTTGTCTCATCAGGATGTTCTTTACAATGTAATTATAACTAGATGTTTCCTAGGTAATCTATTACTGTCTTAAGTATTTCACTTTCATCCATTCATCAGCTGGATGGAACAGAACACACATCTGTAGACAGGCACTTAACCTTGTATGGTACCATGTGTGTGCGTGTGTGTGTGTGTGTGTGTGTGTGTGTGCATGCGTGTGTGTATGCGTGTGTGTGTTTATTTTACTCTTATGCTGAAACAGCACTGCAGCGGAGGCCAAAGTGGCATGACCACACAGATTCACCTCATTGGTTGGGGTGAACCATCGGAGTCGGAACCTTGAGCCTTAAAAACGTGCATCACATAATCACAGGAAAACAACATTAGTATAAAAAAAAAAACAGAGCAACAAAATATATATACAACCTTTCTGTCCTCAAATGTAATGTCTCAATGAGGGGGATACATTTTTAACCAAAATTGAAAAAGAAACTAAACTACACACAGAGACATTTAGACCTTACACATCCATACATTTATGTAAGAAATGAAAGAATGTCTTTTATATTTTTGAATATTCCCAGAGGTACATTTCCTCTGACAAATAATGAGAGTTAACAAAGCTGCAACCAAAATCCACCCAGAGACTGTAGTAATATTGTGTAAACTTGGATAACTATGCAATCAATGTGTAGTTTAAGGCGATGTAGTGTGCATACTTTTAGTTTCTTATATGACATGTAGGATGAAAAAAAGGGATCTCTAGATAGAATAACAGGAAATAAACCATAAACCATTAAAAAGCATTTTACATCATTTTACAGTAGTCAAAGGTACATGGTCACTGTTGCTGACATGTCATGGATTCCCCCCATGCATTGTGCTTTCTATACATTGTAATGTACCATTTATACAACAGTGAGTGAATGCACATAGTGACAGGTCAGTCTAACCCTGTGCTCACTGCTGAGGACAGGTGTTTTTGTTTTGTTTGTGCACACAGAGCTGGAGAACACTGCTTAGAAAGAGGGATTCTTGTAACAATAGAGCAGTAATAATCAGTCTCAGACATTGAAAATCTTGTAACAGCTCTATACTGTAAGATATGTGTAATAATAACAACAATAAAATGTGAAATAATAAGTGACATAATGATAATGTATATAATGGGAATTGGATTTGATCGTCTCTGACCTGTCGTGAAATCATCAGAGTGGTTGAGCTTGATGATGAAAGCTGTGTCTGACAGGTTCATCTCTGCAGCTATCTTCTGATACAATTCATCAGTCAGCTCCTGTTTTGAGACAATTTGGGCTTAATAATAATAATAATAATAATTATAATAATCATAATAATGTACATTTTATTGTCGTTACATACTTGTGCACATCATCATTTGTACCATGAAACTTAATTACAGCACAACTCTGGCCCAGCAGACAGAATGATATGAGCTGAAGTGTCTGCATATCTTCTGCTGAGCTGGTTTGTGACAAATCTATATAAACTATTTGTAATAGTTATACTCACATGCTGAAGTGGACAAACTGCAGCAGGGTTTCCTTTGAATGTTAAGTTAGTGAAGGCATCCAATGTAAATACTGGAATCTCCATGGTGAAACCTACTGAAAGCTGTGGGTGAAGTTTGATGCAGGCTGTTGAACTCTGATGTTGCTGGACTTTAGCCCTGGGTTGTCCGAGTTCATTCAGGTGGAGAAAAGGCACTTCCCCCTTTAACACTGTCACATGATCCTGATGGGGGTGGTCAGATTTTCAACTGGACAAAAAACACATTTTCAGTTTTTAGACTGAACTATAAGCAAAAATTAATCATAACAGCTGTAAATGCAATATACACTTGTTAAGTGTAATAGATGACTGGGTTACAGCAGCTCAGGCCTGATCGAGCGAGACAATCAGACCAGAGTGCCTGAAGTGACTGGATTGAGGAAGGTAAACACAGTGTCAATAGGACTAATTTACACATTAACACACAATAGGATGACTGGCTTAAGAATTCTCTGCCAATTGCACCCAGTTAGGAAAATAATAGACAGTCGATTTGTTTTTAACCCCCAGCCAGCGCGTCTCTTTGTGGCCAACAGCAAAGCCAAAGCTTATTATTAAGTCGGGTCATCAATCTAAACACTAATTAGAATTGCATCCCCATTGGCTTTGCTGTGTATTGTGTGTGTGTGTCTGTGTGTGTGTGTGTGTGTGTGTGTGTGTGTGTGTGTGTGTGTGTGTGTGTGTGTGTGTGTGTGATTTGTAACGACATAAGATCAATAACCTGCAGCTTTATTACAACTACTTTCACATCGGGACCTCAACATTGTACTAACATATATATGTACATGACAGCACTGTTACCAACCAGGCTAGATGTTTTCAGAATTGGCAAGTTAAAGTGACAGTGTGTCACATTAACCGTGTGTGTCTTATTTTATTTGGCAGCTGTCTAATGTGAATAAATAATGAACATGTGTCTGAATGATGTGTCATTTTCAGTCTGACCCAATGTAGTTGCTTTTTTATTTATTTAGTCAAATCTTAAATACAACCTCTGTGTGAGTGAGGCACATCCTTAAGTATTTGTCTGCTTATATCCGTATTATAGGATGATTGTCCCCTGCAGCACAGTCACAGCCTGTCCAGCTATGTTGATTCTCCCGTCATCCCTCACTTCAAGCTCCAGCTCTCCACCTCGACTGGAGCACTGATAAGCTGCACATACACAGACAATAAGAAAGAGTTTGTTTAAGTGCAGTTCAGTTCTGTGTTTATGGCTTATTTACAGGTGGAAACCAGTAGCTGCCATTATAGACACGATGCTGCATTAATCACCTCAAACCCATCAATATGTTACTCACCTAACATCTTCTTCTTGCCTAATGCAGTCGCCCAATAGCCACCCAGGACTGTGTGGGCAGAACCTGTAATGACAGACAAAGATCTAAGCCTCTAATAAGTGTGTTGCAATCAGCAGCAGCATCATCATCATCATTATCATAATAATACACATCAGCTGAGGCCAAATCCCTGTGACAGAATGTACTGCAACCCAATGAAACTTCTGAAATAGTAATATAATGGTGATGGTGTTCCTACCAGTGACTGGGTCCTCTGAGATCCCATTCCATGGGGAAAAAAATCTGGAGTAAAAGTCGTATCTTGGCTGGCTGTCTGGAGATCCTGGCAGAAAGGTGAAGGACAGAATCCGATATAATCTCTCTACTGGCCACACCTCTTCAATGGACGCTGATTTATTAGTTTTACTGATGCATCATTTTACCTTTATCCAACATTTCACAGGGCTGTCTGATTTAATGGCTCTGTTTACCTTTCATGGTGAGGATCAGACCTTTCACCTTCCCACTCTTCTCACAGCGCATAATCGCCTCAGAGTCAACTTTCAGATGGGTCAGCACAGATCTGGGGACATAAAGACACCAGGGTGTGCAAAAGGTGCAGGTAACAGGAATTCCAACGGTCCGTGAAGTGTGCTCGTCACAGTCGCTACGTAGTTTGCGCGACGATTGTGTCGTCAGGCTGAGGCGGTTTAAACACGGTTTATAATTAAGTTTGAACATTTTTTTACCCAATGTGTGGGTATGTGATTAACAAAACACACACACACACCGAGCCGATATCAAGTAGATAGTGCCTGTGCTGGTGCCTGCAGCACCGGTCCCCTCAGTTCAGTCGCAGAGGAGGTCATCACGGCACCAGTCACCAGTTTGCCAACTTCACTCAGACAGTGTAAGCTAGCCATAGTGATCCCCTATCTGTGTCCCTCATTATGCCCGAGGTGAGGATCACCAGAGGACAGTTCCAGAACTAACTCATCGACTGGAAGACTGTTGACATTGCCCCAGCCTCCCAGACGACTCACTTGCCCTTCTCAGAGCTTTCTCCTTGTATTTTATGGTTTCCAGACCAAAACATACAATGGTCACCGAGATCACCCACAGCTGGACCACCCTATCGTTCACTGCTCTCCTACTCATTCCCCTATGAAGGGCTGTTGATACAGCTTCAACTAGCAGACAGCAGGGATCACAGGAGCCTCATATGGAGTTCCCATCTCCAGCACAATCTATGCCTCAACCATTCCTCACCGCTGTTGCTCCACCCGTGCTACAGCCTGGATATCCCCCTATAGACCGGGCAGTGTCTACACACCAGCCTGTGCCTCAGCACACCTTTCCATCAGTACCCCAGTCACTGCATCATGCCCTTTATGGGCCTTACCCTCCTTACCAAGGGCACAGAGTCAGATCAACACTTTATCTCCCCAAGGTGTTTCAGTATGCACCCCTGACTATAGAAGGCCCATCATTCCCAGACTTTAGCAAGGAGGATATAGCCCAGTATGTAGAGTTATGTCTATCCCTAAGCTTTCTCCTGCGTCCATCTGAGGAGTACAAGTACGCCATCTTGCTGAAGCATGTTAAGGTGCCTCATGTCCATTGTCTAGTGATTACTAGCTCATGCAGAGTCGATTAGGCCTTATTCTGAAGCTCTTAAGGCACTGGATGAGCGCTATGGGCGCCTATTTCAGTTTGTGCTTAGCAAGAGACAGGACATGGAACGTTTATCACCCATTCGAGGCAACAGGCCTCTCAAGTTTTCCATTAGGGTACAGATCGCTGGTGGGAATGCTGAGGTCTCTCCGACCTCTGAGGTCTAGTGAAGGTCAAGACGAACTAAAGTGTGGTTCTAATGAGAAGTGTCTCCTCAGGAGGCCCAAGCACCAGCAAGAGAGGTTCAAGAGGTACTGGCACAGTGGTGATGATGGTTGATGAGATTTCCTCGAGCGCTGTGGCCTGTGGGATGGGTCACTATGAGGTGCAGGTGGGCAAGAACACCTACATCAGACCGGTAGACAGACTCATTGAGTTGCCGGCTATCCCAGAGGATCCCCTGACGGCGACGCCCATAGACAGTTGAGACTTTCCTGGAACTGGTTCACACTGTGCATCAAGGGCAGCTGTGCAAAAGGCTCAGGTAACGGGAATTCCAACGTTACAGGAAGTGCACTTGTCACAGTCAAGCACCCTCGTTAGGTAGTTTTCACGGAGAGAGAGAGAGAGGGAAGACGCAATCGCGTTGTCACGCTGAGGCGGTTTATACGGACAGTTAATAATAAGGTTCAAATGTTTTTGGATGTGCGTATGGGATTTACAAAACACACACATACACACACCGAGCGGATATCTTAATACATTACATTACATTACATTACGAGCATTTGGCAGACGCTTTTATCCAAAGCGACTTACATTACATTACCACCCTACGCAGAGGGGGGAGCAATTGAGGGTTCGGTGCCTTGCTCAGGGGCACCTCGGCAGGGGCTCGAACCGGCAACCCTCCGGTTCCCAAGCGGAAGCACTACCCACTGAGCCACTGCCTCCCTGCCTTAATAGCTAGTGCCTGTGCCTCTACAACTGCATCCCCAACTGCATATACACAGTATATCTTCAGTGAATTAAACTCTCATTCAACATCCCAGCTTACCCGTGTCTTGACTCGACACTCTATTCCATTGCCTACAGTTCTTTACCAGAGAGCTTTAATACACTGGGTGTGTGTGTGTGATTGGTAATTGGTTGTGCTCTGAGTGTGATGCACCAGCAAAGGGAGGAGCAGCGATCAGAAGTAAAAGACTCAGATGCATTCATATGCTGATCTTTCTTTGTGTTGTCGTTCTAACCTGTCACAGCTATCAGCCAGTCGGACCATCAGTTTCTTTGTGGTGGAGCTCAGGTGGACATCCTGGACTGGGAGGTTTCCTACTGCTGCCTGTTTCATGCAGACAAATGCTTAGTGACAGGCGAAAGGTGACAGTGTTGTAAAGACAGAGGACAACTCACTGACCTTGATGATGTCTCTGAACTCATTGGAATCCTGAGAAGAGATTTTTTTAAGGTGTTAGACTGATAACATCATGTAGTGTTTGGCTGATCCTTCAAAGTTGTCCAATTGTGTGTGTGTGTGTGTGTGTGTGTGTCCACTACATAACCTCATACCTGTTTGGTGGGTGGGTTGAGAGGAAAGTCCATGATGAAGCGTTCCCCACACTGAATAACAGACAGTTCTCCACTCTTTGTCTCAAACACCAGAGTGGGATTCACATTCCCTAAAGAAATAACACACACACACACACACATCACTGTGAGGCGTGCTTACATTAAAAGCTCAAAATGTACGTTTAGCTCTGTGTCTTTGAGACATCTGTTTCTTTGTTCACAAATATGTAAACAAAGTGTGGGTAAGAAAAAGCTTTAAAAATGTTATTGAATGTATATAGATTGACGGTTCAGTCTTCTGATCCTTATGTGAGAATCTGCCCTTCTGCCTTCCCACTCCAACTCTCAACTCTTTCATCGAGTTTAAAATAGATACAATACTTTCACAAATAATAATTTTGTCTCATCAGGATGTTCTTTACAATGTAATTATAACTAGATGTTTCCTAGGTAATCTAGTACTGTCTTAAGTATTTCACTTTCATCCATTCATCAGCTGGATGGAACAGAACACACATCTGTAGACAGGCACTTAACCGTGTATGGTACCATGTGTGTGCGTGTGTGTGTGTGTGTGTGTGTGTGCATGCGTGTGTGTATGCGTGTGTGTGTTTATTTTACTCTTATGCTGAAACAGCACTGCAGCGGAGGCCAAAGTGGCATGACCACACAGATTCACCTCATTGGTTGGGGTGAACCATCGGAGTCGGAACCTTGAGCCTTAAAAACGTGCATCACATAATCACAGGAAAACAACATTAGTATAAAAAAAAAACAGAGCAACAAAATATATATACAACCTTTCTGTCCTCAAATGTAATGTCTCAATGAGGGGGATACATTTTTAACCAAAATTGAAAAAGAAACTAAACTACACACAGAGACATTTAGACCTTACACATCCATACATTTATGTAAGAAATGAAAGAATGTCTTTTATATTTTTGAATATTCCCAGAGGTACATTTCCTCTGACAAATAATGAGAGTTAACAAAGCTGCAACCAAAATCCACCCAGAGACTGTAGTAATATTGTGTAAACTTGGATAACTATGCAATCAATGTGTAGTTTAAGGCGATGTAGTGTGCATACTTTTAGTTTCTTATATGACATGTAGGATGAAAAAAAGGGATCTCTAGATAGAATAACAGGAAATAAACCATAAACCATTAAAAAGCATTTTACATCATTTTACAGTAGTCAAAGGTACATGGTCACTGTTGCTGACATGTCATGGATTCCCCCCATGCATTGTGCTTTCTATACATTCTAATGTACCATTTATACAACAGTGAGTGAATGCACATAGTGACAGGTCAGTCTAACCCTGTGCTCACTGCTGAGGACAGGTGTTTTTGTTTTGTTTGTGCACACAGAGCTGGAGAACACTGCTTAGAAAGAGGGATTCTTGTAACAATAGAGCAGTAATAATCAGTCTCAGACATTGAAAATCTTGTAACAGCTCTATACTGTAAGATATGTGTAATAATAACAACAATAAAATGTGAAATAATAAGTGACATAATGATAATGTATATAATGGGAATTGGATTTGATCGTCTCTGACCTGTCGTGAAATCATCACAGTGGTTGAGCTTGATGATGAAAGCTGTTTCTGACAGGTTCATCTCTGCAGCTATCTTCTGATACAATTCATCAGTCAGCTCCTGTTTTGAGACAATTTGGGCTTAATACTAATAATAATAATAATTATAATAATCATAATAATGTACACTTTATTGTCGTTACATACTTGTGCACATCATCATTTGTACCATGAAACTTAATTACAGCACAACTCTGGCCCAGCAGACAGAATGATATGAGCTGAAGTGTCTGCATATCTTCTGCTGAGCTGGTTTGCAGTGCAACTTCATAATATGTGACAAATCTATATAAACTATGTGTAATAGTTATACTCACATGCTGAAGTGGACAAACTGCAGCAGGGTTTCCTTTGAATGTTAAGTTAGTGAAGGCATCCAATGTAAATACTGGAATCTCCATGGTGAAACCTACTGAAAGCTGTGGGTGAAGTTTGATGCAGGCTGTTGAACTCTGATGTTGCTGGACTTTAGCCCTGGGTTGTCCGAGTTCATTCAGGTGGAGAAAAGGCACTTCCCCCTTTAACACTGTCACATGATCCTGATGGGGGTGGTCAGATTTTCAACTGGACAAAAAACACATTTTCAGTTTTTAGACTGAACTATAAGCAAAAATTAATCATAACAGCTGTAAATGCAATATACACTTGTTAAGTGTAATAGATGACTGGGTTACAGCAGCTCAGGCCTGATCGAGCGAGACAATCAGACCAGAGTGCCTGAAGTGACTGGATTGAGGAAGGTAAACACAGTGTCAATAGGACTAATTTACACATTAACACACAATAGGATGACTGGCTTAAGAATTCTCTGCCAATTGCACCCAGTTAGGAAAATAATAGACAGTCGATTTGTTTTTAACCCCCAGCCAGCGCGTCTCTTTGTGGCCAACAGCAAAGCCAAAGCTTATTATTAAGTCGGGTCATCAATCTAAACACTAATTAGAATTGCATCCCCATTGGATTTGCTGTGTATTGTGTGTGTGCGTGTGTGTGTGAGTGTGTGTGTGTGTGTGTGTGTGTGTGTGTGTGTGTGTGTGTGTGTGTGTGTGTGTGTGTGTGTGTGTGTGTGTGTGTGTGTGTGTGTGTGTGTGTGTGTTGTGTAGGAAAAGAAAGCTATACTTCTGTAGTCGCACTTGTTGTAAGGGCACCACCTCCCAATGGGTAAATAAGTTTGATTAATCTGGGAGGAAATGAATCAAACCATAAACCATTAAAAAGCATTTTACATCATTTTACAGTCAAAGGTACATGGTCACTGTTGCTGACATGTCATGGAATCCCCCCCATGCATTGTGCTTTCTATACATTGTAATGTACCATTTATAAAACAGTGAGTGAATGCACATAGTGACAGGTCAGTCTAACCCTGTGCTCACTGCTGAGGACAGGTGTTTTTGTTTTGTTTGTGCACACAGAGCTGGAGAACACTGCTTAGAAAGAGGGATTCTTGTAACAATAGAGCAGTAATAATCAGTCTCAGACATTGAAAATCTTGTAACAGCTCTATACTGTAAGATATGTGTAATAATAACAACAATAAAATGTGAAATAATAAGTGACATAATGATAATGTTTATAATGTGAATTGGATTTGATCGTCTCTGACCTGTCGTGAAATCATCACAGTGGTTGAGCTTGAGGATGAAAGCTGTTTCTGACAGGTTCAGCTCTACAGCCATTAATCATAACAGCTGTAAATGCAATATACTTATATTTTACTATAACAACTAACTAACCACTACATTATGCTCACTACAATATGCTTAATTTAAATACCCATGTATCTATGTGAATGTACGGAAATATTGGAATTAAGCTTTGACAGTCATTAAAAGAGTGCGTTTAGGCTGAATTTAAATTTTAAAAATCAATTAGTTAATTGCTGAGGAGTTATTTACTTACTGTCACGTAATTATTCACATAATTATATATTTTGTTATAAAAAGGTTGAAACTGTTAAGTATTTAGTTATATAAATCCGTCTAAAAACATATATTTATATATTTTTTTAATTTTTATGATCTTTATTATCTCTTCAGTAATTTTGTTTGGGCCATTTTGACTTATTACATCAAATGATATGTTAAATAGAAAATCATGAGTGTTGTGTCAGTTCTGTTGATTATGGAAATAAGAATGGTGGATGTTATTTACGGTGCCAACCCTTCTTGCTACGTCTGTATGTTACAACAGTGACAATGGTCTTTGCCTGTACGTTGCAGTGACCAGGGTGAAACATCAGCTGTTGATGGCTCCGCACAGTAAGCAAATACACAACAAGGAAGTGTATTGTAAGAGAATTTGGCTGCTGGTGACGTTAAACTGACTGTTGATGTTGTGAATCTGCTCATTTATGTTCATTATTATCCTCTGATAGCTAAGTATGTGTAGCCAAATGAGTGATATTAAGTTGGCCCTGGCATCACGTCATCCAGCTCCCGCCAGGTGCCCACAAGGTCCTACCCAGCATGCACCTGGGATGGGTACTTTCATGGCACTAGGTGAAGCACGTACTTGTCAACATTCCGGTCCAGGTGTGACTCACAGCACTAACTGCTCTGCTGCTTTTACTACACTACAGGTGTTGTTTCTCATTTTTCTGATTCTGTTAGATTGATGTTTATTTTTGGTGTCTTAACTTTCCAGTGAAAGTGTGTCACATTAAATATGTGTGTATTATTTTATTTGGCATTTTTTGGCAGTTGTGATGTGAATAAATAATGAACATGTGTCTGAATGACGTGTCATTTTCAGTCCGACCCAATGTAGTTGCTTTTATTTATTGAGTCAAATCTTATATACAACCTCTGTGTGAGTGAGGCACATCCTTAAGTATTTGTCTGCTTATATCCGTATTATAGGATGATTGTCCCCTGCAGCACAGTCACAGCCTGTCCAGCTATGTTGATTCTCCCATCATCCCTCACTTCAAGCTCCAGGTCTCCACCTTGACTGGAGCACTGATAAGACAATGAACAGACGATAAGAAAAGAGTTAGGTTTATTTACAGGAGGAAACCAGTACCTGCTATTATAGACATGATGCTGCATTAATCATCACCTCAAACCCATCAATATGTTACTCACCTAACATTTTCTTCTTGCCTTATGCAGTCGCCCAGTAGCCACCCAGGACTGTGTGGGCAGAACCTGAAATGACAGACAAAGATCTAAGCCTCTAATAAGTGTGTCGCAATCAGCATCATCATCATCATCATCATCATCATCATCATCATCATCATAATAATACACAGCTGCATAATCAGCTGAGGCCAAATCCCTGTGACAGAATGTACTGCTACCCAATGAAACTTCTGAAATAGTAATATAATGGTGATGGTGTTCCTACCAGTGACTGGGTCCTCTGAGATCCCATTCCATGGGGAAAACAATCTGGAGTAAAAGTCGTATCCTGGCTGGCTGTCTGGAGATCCTGGCAGACGTACAAAGGTGAAGGACAGAATCACATATTATCTATCTATCTATCTATAAATATATATAAATACATATATATGATGGTGTTTTTATGATTGTTTGTTTTTTTTTATATATAACATAAAAAACACAATGTAAATATGTAAATAATATAGATTATACATATAATGTAATCTCTCTCAATGGGCACTGATTTATTAGTTCTACTGGTCATTTGACCTATATCCAACATTTCACAGGGCTGTCTGATTTTATGGCTGTTTACCTTTCACGGTGAGGAACAAATCCGTGACCTTTCCACTCTTCTCACTGTGCATAATCGCCTCAGGGTCAACCTGCAGATGGGTCAGCACAGGTGAGGGGACATAACAGTCGCAAACAAAGAAACCTGTGTGTGTGTGTGTGTGTGTGTGTAATTGGTAACTCTGAGTGTGATGCAGCAGGAAAGGGAGGAGCAGGGGTAGTAAGAGAGAAGTAAAAGACACAGATGCATTCATATGCTGATCTTTCTTTTAGTTGTCATTCTAACCTGTCACAGCTATCAGCCAGTCGGACCATCAGTTTCTTTGTGGTGGAGCTCAGGTGGACATCCTGGACTGGGAGGTTTCCTACTGCTGCCTGTTTCATGCAGACAAACGCTTAGAGACAAAGACGGAGGACATTTCACTGACCTTGATGATGTCTCTGAACACTGAAAGAGAAAAGAAAAGGCACTCCCCCCTCTAACAACCATAACACCTGTAAATGCAATATACATATATTTTACTATAACAACAAACGTGTATGTGAATGTATGAAAATATCAGAAATATGGTTTGACAATCATTAAAATAGTGCATGGAGTTTGAATTTGAATAAGAAATAAGTTCTTCAATCGCTGAGGATTTAGAGTAATTTTCTTACTGTCATGTAATTATTCCCATATTTACATATTGTGTTGTCAGTTTCAACTTATTTCAGAGACGATTGCGTGTGTGCGTGTGTGTTTGATACGAGCGGTAACAACACTTCTTGCCACGTCCGCATGTTAAAACAATGACAATTGCCTTCCCGACAGGGGCGAAGGATCAAAGTTTTGTCGCCAAGTCTCGCGATATCATACCTGAGCGGGGCCGTGTCACCTGAGGCTCAGAGAGGATACCGGGGACAAGAGGCATCGGTGAGACTATTTCACCGTTTTGAACACACACTCCATCACCGTCTGAGCTGTTACCGCGTCGCGGTGCAGCAGAGTGTGTGCGGGTCGCCTCCCGCCGCGAGGAATCCAATTATGTGGCCTTGTTCGAATGACACATATCAGTGTCCTACAGTTAGCCTTAGCTGCTAGCTACGCCAATGATACCCGGCTAGTACTGTAAAGCTAGCATTAGCACGCCACTGACACGAGAGTAAGTTTAGAAGCAGTCGTTAATCACGCGTCTCCGCTGTAACATAGCTGTGTGGCTGTAGGAGAAGCAACTTAACGAGGGCGACGGAGACGCTCGGTAACGTTGTCGTGGCGACTCGAAACGGAGCTAATGCTGTGCTAGCATGCAAAAGTCGGTAGTTGTAGCTATACTTTGTGACAGTTAGTAGGAGGCTGTAGCTAGCTTATTAACACCGGAGACAGCTGCAGCCACTTCTTTCATAATGTGTGTTTGTATCATTCCATTCCACGGCTGTGCTATTATAACATTATTATTACAATGCCCGGTTTGTGTAGTTTGATTTCAAAGCTGAAGTTGATGTGTTAGCAACACTGTAGTAACGTTGTATCAGTACGAATCTATATGTCCTGCTTATAGTATCAACTGTTTAAATGGAGGTGAAGTAATGATATTAGTAAGCTATCAAAAGTCAGAAATGACAAGTTAATTCAAGGTTACATCAGTTATTTAATACAATAAATAACGGCATCAATGTAATTCAGTCCAGGAGCCATTCATCTATGACGTCAGATAAATATTTGGCTTCAGATATCTGGCGTCAGATAAATATTCTAAAGCCGTGAGCGCTCCAGCTGTTTGGATCTCCGTCTCCGTCTCCACGCCCTCCATTAGTTTCCACGTGTTTGCTATCTGACGCCAAACAGGTCCTGGTAAGATTATCACGCCTAGGTCTGAAGGCTGAAGATGGTTGCTAAGGGAGACACTGAAGCGCGCCGACAATTTGGGGGTCATCCGACTTGCGGTTTAGTAAACAAAGCGTTTGTAATAACTTCTGACTTTATTTGGATGAAATATGTTTAAGTTCCTTATGTGTACTTTGTTTGAATGTAATATCATACAGTTCCTTATTATCACACAGTGTAATGGATTCACTGTACTCTTGGTTGTACCAATGCAGCAGGACACCTGAATGCAACATATAGTGGGTTTAAGCAGGGTCTTATTTCACAACTTCATCACTTCAAATGTTCTTCAGGGTGGTCCATAACTCGGCACCTAAGAGCTAAGAAAGTACAAAACCCCCTGATTGAAATGGATTTATTCACTTGTAGTCGCTGTGTTGTTTTCCCTGTGGCAGTGAGAATGTCTTTGAATGACGAGGGATACGTGGTCCGGATCAGAGGACTGCCCTGGTCCTGCACACAGGATGAAGTGGCCAGCTTCTTCTCTGGTGAGAACACACACACACACACACACACACACACACACACACACACACACACACACACACACACACACACACACACACACTGCATCACCTTTTACAACAAGAGGTAGTCTGTGCGTTTTACACCTCTGATCTAAGACATATACAGTGTGTGTGTGTGTGTGTGCGCGTGTGCGTGTGCGGAGGTCTTGCTTGCCTGTGATGTCTTCCACACACATATTTGGACCAACTGTCTGAGGACCTTGAGCCCATTTTGAAGCTGTGTATAATACATACTGTATATAAATAGACCTATAAGCAAGCCCTGGCAGTTTACAAGGACAAACATGTGTTATTTAAATGTTAAAGAAAATCCACCAGCCCAGTTTCACCATGTGGATCCTCCATGGTGACGTCATCATTCTTGGGAAATCTGAAGCTCTGGCATTTTTTTTGCAGACTGTGACATTGTGGGCAAAGTAAACGGAGTGTGTTTCACCTACTCTAAAGAAGGCCGGCCTAGTGGAGAGGCATTTATTGAGCTGGAAACCGCGGAGGATTTCAAGAACGCCCTCGCCAAGGACCGCAAATACATGGGACATCGATACATAGAGGGTAGGCGTGTGTGTGCTCTGTCCAAACGCTCACCCAACTTCTATGTTGCTTATCCTTCTAGTTCCAACCATTGTGTGTGTGTGTGTGTGTGTGTGTGTGTGTGTGTGTGTGTGTGTGTGTGTGTGTGTGTGTGTGTGTGTGTGTGTGTGTGTGTGTGTGTGTGTGTGTGTGTGTGTGTGTGTGTGTGTGTGTGTGTGTGTGTGTGTACACCAGTGTTCAAGTCAAACCGCAGTGAGATGGACTGGGTGCTGAAGCGCAGCGGCCCCGCCGACTACGACAGCTGCAGCGGCTGCATGCTGAGGCTCAGAGGGCTTCCCTTCGGCTGCAGCAAAGAAGAGATCGTTCAGTTCTTCTCAGGTACATTAACATTCACACTCTCAGATTTGGGCTCCAGAGATTTGACTTGACTGGATAAGTGTCCAATCATAGTGAACTCTCAGCCGGATTTAACTTCAAAACACACATGGGACAAAACCATGAATGAGTATAACAGATGTGTTCAAGTGAAGTGTGAGTTGAGCTTTTGTTGAGGTGCACATCTGATGCTTTGTATTCACCATTTGATATTAGACCTTTGATCCTGTTTCAACCCCGCAACAACACACCACAGCCACATACAGCCATGGTCTAAAATTAACACACCGCTCACTGTTTCCTAGAATAACAAAAGGCTCAAGTTCACTCAAATCCCACAGCAGCTCCTGGGATTCCAAAGCTGGAAGTTTGAGTGTTTTGTGCCTTGGTTTTGGTCGTTCAGGAACCAGAGCTTTTCTTTTGTAAATGACCTTTGTAGTCGAGTCTCAAAGGACGTCCAGACTTCTCAGGGATTTAGTTTAAATTGAATCTGTTAAGTGTTAAATGATGTTAAGCTCATGTTCAGTGAGGGTGAAACACTGAGGCAGCATCACTGCCTCACCCACACAATGAATTGTTCAACTCCTTTTATTTTGAGTTCCCTTTCCTTCACTCAGCATCTTTATTCATGTGCATGGTTTCAACATGTCCATATCCACACACTATCTAGTATGATTGTCCTATAACTGCCACTTCACTCATCCCACCTTAAGAGGGTTTGAAGATGGAATGAAAGGATGGGGTTGGTTTGTATGAAGTGATGTGTCTCCACCTCACTGATCTGGGGTCAGACGTGCAGTGTGTTCTGTACAGGAGCACAAACACCAAACACAATTGTACAAAGTCCCTTCATTTGGCCGGTGACCTATGATGTTCAAAAAATGGGACATAAAGTTTACAAATAATAACTTTCAGACATTGACAGCAGCCTTTCTAAACGCCGTGGCGTCCCAGAGTAACATTCTGTTTCCTCTACATCCATTCTTATTTCATGCTGACTCCAGGCCAGTGTTTATTTTCGGGGGGGCCAATTCCCTCGCCAGGTGCACGTGTAATGCCAATCCCCTGAACTGTTATTGATTCATTACCATCACATCTATTTATCCCCTGAACTCCAGTCATGCAGTGGGTGTTGTTTTATTGATTTATATAAATATCTATATATATATATACACATATCTATCTATTTATCTATCTATCTATCTACCTACCTACCTATGTATTTATGTGTGCTTGGGTTGAAGGGTTGAGAATCGTGCCAAATGGGATTACTCTGCCAGTGGACTACCAGGGGAGGAGCACAGGGGAAGCCTTCGTGCAGTTTGCCTCAAAGGAGATAGCAGAAAAGGCTCTGGGGAAACACAAGGAAAGAATAGGGCACAGGTGGGACAGACGGGAAAGGGACGGGCTGGGCTGGACTGGGTTGGGTTTCTCTGACGTAATTACCTGGGGTGGTCATATTAGAGTGATTGTGGTAAATGAATATGACCGGGGTTATGGGTTCTGTTGTGATACTTACTGTGGTTCTTAATTAACGCATGGGATGCCTGCTAGCATAATAATGATCCAAATGGGGGTGTTGACATGTTCTGGTAGGTTGTTAATCGGGTGGGTCATGTTCATGTGTGTGAAATGCTAAACGGGACGGGTTTATGTCTTTAAATCATGGTGGAATGATGTTGTGACCATTGGGGTGGAGGGTTATGTGTGTAATCTAGGTCCAGGTTAGAGGAGCACATGGGTGTGTAGGATAGTCCTTCTATCCTTTCATACATGCAGATGGAGTCATAGTGGAGTCCATAAGACGGTGACGGCAGCATTCTGCATCACTGCTACGTCATAAACACTCAATGTGACGACTTAACGCCTATTTAGATTTAGATTAACAGTAGCAAATGTTAGTGTTAGGAATGAACTCCTACATCACGGCCCTAAGCCCAGAGGTGACGTAGGCCTGTGTTAGAACCTCTCAGGTAACCTAAGGTGATTTAGAATATTTGTCTTCTTTCCTTTTTTTGATCTTCTTCTTCTGTGTGAATCCTGTGTGTGTGTGTGTGTGACCTGAGGCGAGCCACTGCTGCACCTTAACCCTCTTCTCTGCCCTCTTCACCCCCCGGGCCTCTCCTGTTGCAGATACATAGAGATATTTAAAAGTAGCCGTAATGAGATCCGGGCCTACTATGAGCTGCCGCGGCGCGGGATGGGAGCCCAGAGGCCGGGGCCCTATGATAGACCCATGATGGGGGGCCCCAGGGGAGGGTTCTTTGGGCCCGGGCCCGGCCGCGGGGGGCCTCTGATGGACACCATGAGGAGCGGAGGGGGCTACGGAGCGGGTGAGTCCAGTGGCGATGCAGATGAGTGAGACACGGTGTGTTTGAGCAGAAGAGTTTCCCCACAAGCCACGCTCTCATTGATGTCTCTGCCTCCAGGTTACGGCGGCTTTGACAACTACAACGGATTCAACAACTACTGTTTTGGAAACGGCATGTTTGATGATCGGGCGAGAGGAGAGAGGGGAGGAAGAGGTGAAGTCCAGATTCATTTCATGTTTTACTCTCGCCACGTATTTGTCTATCTTCTTATATTTTAGATGTACAGTATCCATGATGGTTCTTATCTCATGATCACAAAGTTAAATGGACTCATTAGATGAGATCACTTCCACTTCCTCACCGGTGGCGTTGTGCTCAGGGATGGGAGGCCAAGGTTACAGCAGTCCAAGCAGCGGTGGCTCAGGGTTCCACAGTGGCCATTTTGTCCATATGAGGGGTTTGCCCTTTCGTGCAACTGAGGGAGACGTTGCTAAAGTAAGAACACACACGCAAACACACACACTTCTCTATGCAGATGACCAACAATAACACACTGTGGAGCTCAGTCAGATATTAGGCTTAGGTCATACATGTGTTGGGTCAGTAAATGCAGTACAACCAGGCGATGTATTCATTCCACTTTGATGTGACAGATGGAGATGATCTGTGTGTGTGTTTATTTTCTTTTCTTTTTTAGTTCTTCTCTCCCTTGAATCCAATGAGGGTTCACATCGACGTGGCTCCAAACGGCAAGTCGACCGGAGAGGCAGACGTGGAGTTTCGCTCCCATGAAGACGCCGTGGCGGCCATGTCCAAAGACAAGAACCACATGCGTACGTCCTCTGCTCGTCTCCTCACGCTCTACTGTACATCAGTCATTGTACAAATAGGGATAGACACTTGTTTTCTGACCTCTGAAACCCTTAAAGAGTCGATCAGGACATTGGGAAGCTGTAACGCCTTGTTTCTGATTGTTGTTTCACTTGGAATGTCTAATTCTCCTCTGCTGTTTTGTCTCAACAGAGCATCGCTATATTGAGCTTTTTCTGAACTCAACCTCCAGTGGCTCAGCTGAAATGAGTGAGTTTGTATCATCGTGCTAAATGGTTTGCTCACTTTAGATTCCACTTGAACTCTGTGGAACACTTTTCCCGGTAACATGGCGTCTCATGTTACTGTTACTCATTATCTTATAAACATGCAGCTGAAACATTCACTGCTTCACTTATCTATAAATGTAATTTTACTAAAACTGAAATAGTTTGATGGTAAACTCTAAACCCAAGCCGTTGTGGGTTGTGGGCTTCTTCCTGACACGTTTCCTCCTCATTCCTCTCTCTGTGAAACCTCCAGGTCGCGGTGGCGGTGGTTACTACAGTAACTCAGGAGGGGGCGGGGGCTCGCGGAGCAGTGGGCTGCGAGGCACATACTGATGATGTCGTCATCCCCAACTTCCAACCCATCCAGATGTTTCTCATGTTTCTTTCGGCCACATTTAACTGTTAAGCAGAAAGCTGATCTGATGTCACTCCAAACTAAACGTGATTGATTTGTGTTAAAGCTGAAACAGAACCTGTGGCTCTATCGCAGTTTGACTGAGGTCCTGTTCTGTTTAGACTCTGCAACAGAGCAGAGACGACCTCAACAAATGCACTTATTCAACTTTTGTACCCGAGTGTGCAAATAACTTAAGGGCGAGCAAATGTTAAAGTTTGTTCAGACGGTTTTAAATTTTGACAATGGGATGCGTTGGTTTAGTTACTGCTCTTTTATAATTGACAGATTTTGATAATTGCCACGGCGTTACAAACCTCAGCTGTTAAGTGGTTGAATGTGGTTTGTTGCGAAGCCAAAATGTGTTTGAGTAAATGATGACGTGATGGATTCCACAGGAAACACCATGTGATGTGAGATCAGCAGCTTCACTGCTTTGAGTCATTCAAATGTGAGCTAGTCTTTTAAATTTTGTTTTTACGGATGTTTTCATAGTTCATTACACAATAAAAACTAAGCTGAATATTCCGCTCTCAAAGAGTGGAAGTAAATCTCTATATTTGAGCTGTAAAATAGTGAATGCAGCTGTTGTACATTTTGCCTAATAAATTTTATATTTAATTCTCTCACTGTGTCATGCCTTTGTTCTAAACTATAAGACAGACAAGGGAACACCTATGATGCAATGATCAGCAGGAAAAATGTAAAGTGGTGATGCAGGAAATCTACAAACACAGATTTTCGACCTTCCAACGATGAAGAGTCACGACACAAATCCTCCCGTGTAAATCCATTTAATCATACTGCTACACTGTCAAGGCAACAAACTGTTGGCAATAGTTAACATTATATTGGCAGCATTTTAGTCAGATGAAGGCCCATACTGATTAACATCCATCGTATTACACAATATATACATTATACAGTGATTATATCAACACTGTGAAAGTCATTCATATCTGAAAGTACAGGCGCAACACTAAAAAAAACATTTCCCCCTGGGCTCAGTGTCTGTCTTTACTGCTTGACTTATAGATTAAATACATTATATTTGCTTTTAAATATCCGCCAAACGCGTCCTTACTTCCAATCTCATGGAAACAAACACTTCCAGTTTTTGCAAAAAGCTGTAAACATCGTATACAAGTACAAAATCAGAATGTGCAGTGGAACAAACTTTCCTTCTAGGTAGTGGAGCAGCAGTAATACACCGCTCTCCAGCTTCAAGTGGTTCAACCAGTCTTTGCATCTTATTAAGACGTCTTAATGTGCATAAAACACAAAAAACAAAGGCTCTGGAAAGTCTGTGTCACAGGCGGTAGAAGAAGGTGTGTATAATACTCTTACGTATGTTTTGATCATCCAGTAACTTGCAGTAACTGCAGCCATGCTGCATGATGCATTCAGATGTTCACTCAACAAAACCGATGCACAGATTAAATGTCATTAAAAGTAAATAAAAAGCGTGTTTAATAACCGAGTGACCCAGACCTCCTGCCTGCTGTCTGCTTGTCCCGCCTGTTCACAGCCTCACAGCCGCACATCAGGTCAGTCAGTCTTGGTCCTTTTACAAAGCATATTCTTTAGTGTCCCAACCTGTGAAATGTGCCTTTAACATACGTGTGGAAAACTGTATTCATGCTTGGCTACTAATGGCTAGTGTTGCTACTTTGAAATGTTTCAGGCCATTATTTCAGATTCTCTACACGCTGTAGGAATCTTGATGAAATTATAGGGCTCACTTTGGCACCATGAGAAGCACAGGGCTTGGGTAACAATCAGCTTTTACACAGGCACAAATGGCACCATGACAGGGGTTCCTACGTGAAGCCAGCCAGACATACAGTAGAAAGTGGTCAACCACGACATAGGAGCAGGGAACCATCTTAGACGGGGAATCTCAAAAAGTCAGATATTCAGAGGATGAACCTTCCATTCATGTCCACGGCCCCTGAAGGTTCATGGGTCCACAGGAACAGAGAGTCTTTGAATGACTCACTGTGGCAAATGTCTGACCTTCACAGCGCTGTTCCTCCCTCCAGACAGCTGCTGTAAACTCAGACTGAACACATCAAGTAGAAAATCTGACCTTTGTGCGAGTGTAAACTGCCTCAGTTCATTCCAGTGAAAAGGAGAAACATCACACATCGGCTGAGCCACTCACTGTCATTTAACCACTCAAGCCCGAGTTTCTGACAGGTCAGGAAAAAAACAAAAATCCAATCATTATGGGGACTTCTTTAGTGATTTTTTGTGAATTTATGTGTTTAGTTTGGTTTCAGAGATTTTGTCTGCTAAATGAAAACGTACTGAACAATCTTCAGTGAATGTTCCAGATTCATTACTATGGGTCTCCTAGAAAATACCCCAATGTGTTTTATGCAATGCTTACTGCCAGAATGAGGCTCAGTAGAACCAGAAATAAGTGTAGTCGTATATTTCCCTTTGGGCTTAAGTGGTTAAAAGGCTGGAGGAGGATTTTTCATCCGTCAAACATCTGCAGCATCTCCCACCAGCTCACTTCTGAACTGTAATCTGTAATCTCAACCTCCTCAACGAAGGAAGAGTTCAGTTTGAAGCTCTGTTTGATATGTTTGTAAATCTCAACTATGTGACAGATTTCAGTAAAATTTGATAGAAATTCAGACCACAGGCCACAGATGAACTGCAGATAGCGACACCTTGTGGCCGTTTAGAAAACCCTCAACACTGCAGCTTCCCAACTCGGGAGAGAGACAGAGACAGAGTGAGAGAAAATGAGAGAGATCGCGACCGTTGACTTATCTATGTGCAAAACAGTCCTCTAAAAGAATGTCCACCATCAGTTAGTTAGTTAGTTAGTGAGTGAGATTGTCTCACACAATGTGGATTTTGATGTAGATTGAAACCTTTTTCTAATTTTCTATTATTATTACTTTACAAAGGAGGTTGTCCTTGCTTCAGTAAGAATTATTGACACAATTTGTGGTTCTTGGCCTGAGGTACAGTTGATTAGTTTTGAGGCAGATCCAGGATTGAGTGTTATAGCGATGTCAGCTTGTCAGGTTGCTATGGGCAGATAGTCAAGGTCAATCAATCAGATGATTTCTTGAGTGACCTCCGCGCCTTTAGTGCGTGTTACTGCACGTATACGTCCGCCTCAAAGACTAAATCTTCACATCAATGCTGCCTCACAGTGGTCGAGGAAAAAGACTATAAAAGTCAAATGCATGTTTTGGTTGTAAATTAAAGAGAAATGTGGCAGAGGTTTGTGCTCTGAGCGCTTCGTTGTTCAGTATCAGTAGGCACCGTGGCCTCGGAAGAGTTATGAATGAGTGTTTGGTCTTTTATGTACTTCTGACTATTTATCACTTTTTAGAAACTGTGGTTGCACTTTGTGACTGTAAATAAACAGCATGGGTTCCTGATTCATACCTCCAGCCTGCCCTGGGACTCCTGCACTCAGGATCATTCAGCAGCAGAACAAGGACTCTTTCTTCCTACTTTCATTCAATCTACATGCGTGTTGTGTTTATGGTACATCTGTCTGTGCGCTGATGACAGGAAGAGGTGTTGTGTTAGGCTCTACACTGGTGATCAGGTGCTCTTCTTCATCCTGTACATGAGACCCTCCCATAGCTTAGATGGTCTGTTTGTAGCAGCGAACAGTGCTTTGAGTTGAACTTGTGGAGGTATGGATCTTCCAGAGTGGTGGAGTGTGTGTGTGTGTGTGTGTGTGTGTGTGTGTGTGTGTGTGTGTGTGTGTGTGTGTGTGTGTGTGTGTGTGTGTGTGTGTGTGTGTGTGTGTGTGTGTGCGTGAGTGTGTGTGTATGTGTGGAGGGGATGTACAAGTCCGATTGCAGATAGTTTGAAGCGGTTGTAAAAGTTTGGGACACCCTCATGTGGGGTTGGAGGAGCACCGCTGGAGGAGGAGGGCGTGGCAGGTGTCACACACTCTGACCGGTTTGGGGGACGCAGGCAGAGGAAGCTCATTGTCCGAGCAGCTGTTACAGAAAATCTCCCCGCAGTTCCTACAGTGATGCTGGGGAAAGAGAGGAGACCAAAGCAGGGTTACATCTGACACCAGGGGGCGTCGAAACTAAAATGTATATCTCTTCTTCTTGCCATCTTTGGGGAGCATCCATCTATCATCCGCTTTCTGCACTTATTACAAAGTTGTGGCCCTTTTATGGAACTTCCCTTACGCTACTAACCACTTTGTTTCCCCCTGAACTACACACAAACAACATAACAAAAGCACACAAACATAGATGACTGATGGCTAATGTCTACATGCAGAGTCTCTGAGGTCAGCTGGTGACTGACCTTTCGTCTGGAGATGGAGAACTCCTTCTCACACAGCTTACAGTGGCTGGCTTCTTTGTCCTTCAGCCAGACTTGCCCCCCCTGCAACCACATAACAACACCTCACCGTTACAACCCACATTTAAACTCACATTCAGTGTAAAACACAGTGTTACACATGTGAGCGATGCAAACTCAGTGGTAGTAATGATGCCTTCTGCTAAACAACATGAAGGGAAAGGTTTAGATGTTTGAACTTGAGTCTCTTTATCTTGACTGCTGCTTTACCTGAAGAGCTTTGTTGGCTTCTTTGATGTCTTCAATCTTCAGTTTGGATCTGATGAGGAACAAAGTGAAGACAGCGCCACGTCAATGAGGTGAATTAACTGCAGCAGCGCTCCGTCTCATTTTACAGGATTAGTGACTGATAGTTAAATGGGGAAACACTGCTGTGGTAATGGTCGGTGGTAAAAAGAATCATTTCAGGATTTTCAGGAAATGTGCAGCCAAACTACATCACTGACTCTGTTTCTGTGTAAGTTGAGGATAGTGACATATAAATAAACTGCCTCTGAAAGTTTTTATTACGTTGATATTATTGTTTTCATTTCTATTCTTTTCTATTATATATGTTTAATTTCTATCTTGGCACTCCTGAAGCAAAAGCATGAGGATCCAACAGGGTTCATTCATCTCCATTATGACCTTCCACACTTCTCTAGTTCCAAATAGAAAGAGTGTTTGTGATGTGAGATCGTATTTACTCGCTGAGTTTGGAGCCGAGCTCCTCCAGAGCTTGTTCCTGGTCTTCACAGATGCTCTTCAGCTGAGTGTTCTCATCCTGGAGACGATGGAACTCCTGGATGACAACACAAAAGACACACACACACACATCAGAGGACAGAGTTACACACTTTGAACTTATAGTTTACATTGTGTGTGTGAGTGTGTGTGCGTCTCCTGACCTTTTTCAGCCCGTTGATCTGCAGCGCCTCTGTGCTCAGCTGTGCCACTGACTCTCTCTCTCGGTGCAGATCGTTTAGTAACGCCTGCCTCCACTCCCTCTCTATCTTCAGGTCCGTCTCCAGCTGCTGACTGAGGGACAAACACGCACAGGTTAAAGAACGACAGCCGTCATCGGCTGTACAGGAAAATATGAGAGAGGAAATCTGGAGTCTTTTAGTAAACATTTACAACTAAGTCAACATTTTGTATAGAAAAAGCTTCAACTATCATTAAATGTGCTTGTTTGGTTGAAGAAGATTACTCAGAAAAGTGTCCAGTGTTTAGCCGGCGTGTCCCTGAATGCATCAATCACTTTATCTTTATCTTTAGTCTGCAGGTTTTGGTTGACTTACAGTTGCTTTTCTCTGTGTTCGATCTGCCGCTGCAGGCTGTCAGCCTTGTTGGCAAAGTCCAACTTGAAGCGTCGGGCTCCATCCTCCGCCGAGGTGCGATGCCTCTCTGCCTCCTGTAATCTGCACCATTATAACCAGGGACAAACTCAGGACCATGGAGAGAAAAAACTGGGGGCGGGGCGAAGGATCATGGTGGTGGAGGGAGAAAAGAAGAAGAAGAGGGAGGAGCAAAGACTGTGGGGGGGTTTGGGTATGTAGAGACAGATGATGGGGGACGGACGGACAGATGGATGGATGGATGGAACATAAAAGGCGGAGTGAGGAACGAGTCCAACAAAGGAGGAGACGATCAAAGTAGTGAGGACAAAGCAAACTGAGAGGAGAGGAGAGGAGACGAGGCCACATCACCCGCTAACCAAACGCATCCAGATGTGTCTGACAGTAACAGAGTCTGAATCTGAGCACATCTGCCAGAAACATCACCCCACATTCAGAATACAAATCTGATCTTTACAATCAATCCCATAGGAGGATCAATCCCCTCCACCCTGATCTGCTTCATCTCATATCCATGAAAACCTTCTTGTACCGGCAGCTGTCAATCACTCAGACCACACCAATCACTTTCCAAACATCTAACTTTATTGTTCACGGTGGTAAAAGACAGTAAGTGGAGAGTTTAAACAGTTAAGTTGAGTCTTTATTCTTCTCCAAATAGAAAGAGTAACAGTACCATGAACACGGGGTTAGATAGGTAGAACGATCCCCTCCTGATCTATCACAAAGTCAATAAATATGGCGAGACGAGCGACAACAGCACATTCAGGTCTCCCCCGCACGCTTTGTGCCTGGAGGATTCAGCGGGAAACTAACCGGTCCCACTCAATCTGCAGGAAGAGACTAAACCTTAACATCCTGTTTAGAAGGTGTGTGTGTGTGTGTGTGAGAGAGAGAAAGGACGAGGAGTGGAGGGACTGCAACCCATAAATGAAATGAGCTTTAACCGAACAAGCGGCTTCCTCTGACACGCAGGCCTGCATCCACCTGGCGACGGGGCTCACTCGCGGTGGGCGGGGCCAAAGAACGTGGATGAGTTCAAAACCCTCATTGCACCATCGCTCCTGAGCTCAAAGGGACAGAAATCGGCGAATACGACACGATTTCCTCCGCCAAACAAACAGCCAGAGACCTTAAAGGGGACATATTATACAGATGTGTGTGTGTGTGTACTGAAACAGTCATTGCTTCAATATGCAAAACCACACACTTCCTTTACTTGCTGCAGCATTTCTATGCACACTGAGAGAAGCGAAAACACACAACGCTACATTTTAGGTACTTTCCTCCAAAAGGTGTGTGTGTGTGTATAAATGTGATGTCAGCATGTTAGATAGATACATGCAAACCTCCAATTTGGACACACACTCCCTGCTATAGCATAATATGTCCCCTTTACCTCAGTGGTGTGTGTCTAAGCATGTGAGTGTGTGTGTAAAGTAGATTATCATTCATTCAAACGTATCTTCAGTCTGGGACCACAGCGACAAAATAAGCTTGATTTAATTCTCAAAAACAGCCGTAAAGATGATTAAATTAAAGATTATGAAGCAACAGTCTTTGTAAGCCCAAGCACTTTGTTACCAAGACAACAAAGCATGCATTCAAGTTTCACCTGATCATGTGACTACACCCAAGCCGCCAAACCGTCTGAATATCGTGTGCAAACAAAACAGGAATGTTCCTTTATGTTGTCCGTTTAGTGGCTGGATCCTAAGCATTGTGTGTGTGTGTGTGTGTGTGTGTGTGTGTGTGTGTGTGTGTGTGTGTGTGTGTGTGTGTGTGTGTGTGTGTGTGTGTTTCTCAGAAGGAGATGTCCTTGACGAGTTTGTATTGGTGCTCTGTGTCTGTGCTGGCACACTTTACAAAGGACATGGCGAGTGTTCTGGTCTGACTGAGCAGATCCTGGTCGCTGCACACAGAAAAGCCGGGGAGCAAAATCGGGATTTAACACAAACAAAACGCATCATCAAGGCGTCCAGGGAGCAAAATAGGTGGATGGAGAAATGGATGGATGGATGGATGGATGGATGGATGGATGAGTGCCAAGACAGGAACGGAAGGAAGGAAGGAAGGAAAGAAAGAAAGAGGAAAGGAAGGAAAGAAAGAAGAAACGATGTCAATACATCAGTATTTTACGGGGCCCCGGTTACACTGAACACTCACAACACAGCCGGGGGGGGGGAAGGAGTGAAAGGCGCTAACGGAGGAGAAATATGAACTCAGGCCGCCGGGTTCACAGATTGCTACCAGGATTTCTGAAATAATTCCCATCAGGTTGAGCATTAAGGAATGATCAGAGAGAGGAGAGGGAGAAGGGGCTTAATCTTCAGCACGCCGGCCCAATGTCCTCAGTAACATGTGTTACAATGACAAACGCACATACTCAGCTTCAGGGGTGACATCGTCGTTGCACGCCCGGACTTTTCCCAGACGCACAAATCTGAGACGAGCGGATCAAAGTCACGCTGGGAATGTGAAGTGCGAGCGGGGTCCCGCCTGTCCAACCAAAGACATCCACAACCAATCACCAAGAGGATGAGAGAGATTTAAACCAATGGGAGAGGAGCGGGGGGGAGGAGAGGGGGATGGACGGTGCTGACCGGGACGTGAACAAAGCGAGGATGAGGAGGGGGAAGAGGAGGAGGAGGCATCAAACCAACACACACACACGCACACACACACACACCGGACACACACACACACCGGACACACACACACACACACACGCACGCACACACACACACCGGACACACACACACACCGGACACACACACACACACACGCACACACACACACACCGGACACACACACACACCGGACACACACACACACACACGCACACACACACACCGGACACACACACACACCGGACACACACACACACACACACACACACACACACACACACACACACAGCAGACACCAGCTCCCAGAGTGAATGAAGCGGATGTGGGACATATATGAAACCTAAAGATGTGTTACCAAGGCAACAGAGCATGCAGGAAGTACAATCCAGTGGATGTAGACAGATCGAGCATTGGGTCAGTGATGTTTGTCCTCATGTGTGTCTCCTCACATTTAAACGTTAAATCTGCGGCCACCAAACGTTTCTAGTTGACTTTCCACTTTAAAGCTTTGAAGGCAGGCCTCTCACCATTACACACCCAAAGCTTCTCCTCTACAAACTAACCTTTCACTATCA